>NW_019268589.1:69566-170556 GCF_002738365.1 Cucurbita moschata | reverse complement strand
TTTTTTTTTTTTTTTTTTTTAAGTTTAGGGATCAAATAGACATAAATTTAAAAGTTTAGAGACTTATTAGATATTTTTTAAAAGTCTAAGATCTACACGTAATATTAATACATTTCTTTTTATTTGATGTAAAAGTGATAAAGCACACGTAATCGATATACACCCTAAATGACTTATTTTGTTCGATATATATATATATATATATATATATTTTAAAATTAAGCAGAGTATTTTTGTTTGTTATATTTTATAAATGTTTTTAAAATTTAAGTTAAGATTTAAAAAATTAAATGTAGTTTTGAAACATTTATTTTTTTATGAAATTTTGCTTAAAATTTAAATATTTTGAAAGATGAAAATTTATAATAAAGAAATAATGAGGAAAAAAGAATTCTTTTTTGAATCTCTATGGAAAGAATAATTGAACGACTTGTCGTCAAGGTGCAGATAAGACAATAAGAGAAAGTTCACCTCCACAGGAGCAACACGTCGAAAAGGTATGTGACGGACCTCCATACGACGCCGTTTTAGGACGATGTAAACATCCGGTCCGGAGTCTAAACCGTTGCCGCCGCATTAGAAATCAAAGCTCCAAATCAGAGAAACACAGGCGGAAAAAAAAAAAAAAAAAAAAAAAAAAAAACGACCAAAATTTTTGTAAATTAGACAAACTTTACAAAAAAAAATTTCTTGTTTTTTTGACGATCACAAAACTGTCCCCAACCCATTTCCATGCAATTCTCCGATGAGTTTCTGATTCACAAAGTTTGTCAATGAAGAACATGGAAGATGATCATAGGAATAATACCCTGTTCTTGAAGCTTTCATCCATCTTTTCATCCGTCGAGATCTAAACCGTTAAAATTAATGTCTTTGGTCGATCCCTCAGCTGGACGTGCATTCGTATGGTTCGTCTTTTTCTCTCTCTTCCTCTGCATTCTCAGCGGCGGAGCTTGCCTTTTGGTGTACATAATCCTACCGGAGACCGAATCCACCGCATGGCTACCAGTCGCTGGCTTGTCGTTGGTTTGTCTCCCTTGGTTCTTTTGGATCTTGACCTTCTTCTATAGAGTCATCTCGCGTGCATGTGGTTTTCGAGTCTCCCTTGCCATGGCCACGAGCGCAAATGATACGAACGACGACGACAACAACAACAATAATAATTCGTCTGGTGAATCCCCTCGATGCGATGCAAGGGCTCAAGCAGAGGAGGATGGCAACAATGACGATCAAAGGCGAAGCAATTTGTCGTCCAACAACTCGATAATGTCTCGTGAGAGTGAAATTCCATTTGCCATATCAATGGGGTCGTGAAGCTAGCTAGGCATTACTCCACAAGTAGTGATAGTGATGTTGTTCTTGTGCGTCGGTCTGAATCTAGAATAGACTTGTCCTCAACCGATCATCAATGGTAGTCGATAAATTTGCAAAGTCGAACTTTTCTACATGGCAAAATAGGATAAATCGAAATGGTCAATAGTTTCAATTTTTGGTCTTCAACGTGTAATAGATATTGCATATTTTAACCCAATGTAGTAGTAGTTTCAACATTTTAATTACGATCTTTAGCCAACCAAAGTAATGTTCAATTGAGCCATCGTTAGTGAACATATCTTTTCTTCTTCTGTGTAGTTAGTTCAACTCACCTAGATCTAAGATCAGTTGGACAGAGAAACTAAACATTCTTTTAAAGTTACAGTTGAGACTATTTTGTAATAAATTATCGATAAAAAAATGAAACTTTTCTGTTAGAGTCGGTTAAAAAAGTATTTTAGATCCTCTATTTTTAGGTCTGATTGTGTAGTATTTTTTTTTTTAATTATTTAAATTTTTTATTTATTGCATATTATTTCAATAAATAAAATTTCATAAAACTCAAATATCAAATATATTCACACTGTATTACGAACCTTCGTTATAAACATCAGATATTTTTAATCCTCGTAATAGTCTTAAAAATAAAATAAAAGTGGGTTGGATTATAACTCTATTTTTTAGATTGATTGGTTCGATTGTAACTTGCAAATAGACTCTGATTTTTTTAATTTCTCAAAAATTATTCGAACCTAAACCGAAAACAATCTAACCCAACCCAACTTTTATGGTTTGAATTGAGTAGACCGAGTTGATGAGATTCTCGAATCATATGAATACCCTTAATTGAACAGAAATAGAAGAAAGACAATATTATTGGTGATGAGGAATCAGTAGATGCACCCAACCGTCTCAACTATGTCGACACCATTTTAGCACCCTCATCATCTACCCCGTACCAACAAACAAATATTATTAATGTAGATCGAGTAGCATACGACTAATCCTTCAAATATAAACCATAATAATGCATCCTATTTAGAAACCCACCAACGTAGGGAATGGGAAAACCACATAGACGCTCATACTCCCTCAACGATGCATGGCTATCATCCACCACCACCCTCCGCTCCACCTCCTCCAAACTTCTTCTCGCCGCTGCTCTCATCTCTTCCCTTCTATCTTTCAACATTGTTATTTCATTATCTTCTAACGACGGAGCCAACGGTGGCACAACACGCCTATCGTCCACTGCCTCCAAACCTTTCCCGTCCGCTTCTCTTCCCTTTTCACTCCTAACTTTCTTCACATTTTTCGAAAGTTGTCGCTGTGCTTTCGAGATCGTTCCCGCGAACCTCTTCTTCAAGATTGTTTCTCGATTATCTTCTCCCGATGACGACGGAGTCGGCCGTGGTACGATAGTCTTCGGAGCCAGAGTTTTGGCTTTGGTCATCGACGTTGGTGGCAAAGAAAGACTTGTCTTCTTCGTCTTCGATTTCAAAGAACTCGCTCTCACTGACAAACTATGCTTCGGCACAGATTTCATTTTTTTTTTCGCGCTAAGAAATTATAAAATTAATGAAATTATATGATTTCTTGTTCTGAATTATATATATATATATATATATATATATATATACACGAAATATTATTACAAATTTCAAATTAAAATTTTTAAAAATCTTTTACGACCCATAAAATGTGGCTTTTTACCCTTTTTCAAATCCATATCCATGTAAAATATATCTGTATTATTTCATTTTCAAATTATTTATTTATCTCCATTTTCTTTATTTATTTTTTATTTTGATTATTATTTATAATATAATTATTAATAAATGAAATAAATTATCTAAACTAAAATTAACTAATATAAGAAAATTGTTAGAAATAACATCCTTTATCTTAACTTACTTTATTTGGAATAAATTCAATTAATTAATTGATCTTATTTTACCAAATCATTATGGTTAATTATTTCATTATAATAAAATTTTAAATATACGTAATTTTAACAAAAAAATTACATATTAATTATCTAAAATTATATTCTAAAATTAAATATTGTAATAAAATGGTTGAAAATACTCCTCCCTTCAAAATGGGAGGGTTCCGTTGTATATAATATAGTACTTGGGGTTGTGGCAAAAGAGAATTTTTTTTTTCAATTAAATCAATTAAATTATTAATTTAATTGATTTAATTGAAAAATATCGATTTTTCACCTGTTATATCAAATTCACATAAAAAAAAATCGTTGTTCTCCCTATGAATTTTTTTCGTAAAATCTCGCTTACTAAAAAATTTGTACTCTAAGACAGAACAAAAAGGACAATATATAGGATGGGTAGAAGAAGTTGTGATACTTGGCTCGATCCATGATCTAAAACGACGCTACGGGATATAATATATTAAATGACTACACCAATTCTAAGGATCTATAGGCTTAATTGCGGATCCGGCACAACAACAAAAATGTTTACGTTGTTTCGTCTTAGATTTTTATTTCAATTTTGAATTTTGTATATCTAGCAAAAAGATATACAATAGTATCTTTGTATTGTATTTGGCTCAATTCTTTTAATAAAAGATTGGGCCGAGTTTTGTTTAATTGAAAGTCAATTAAAAGAATGAAGAAAGTATCTACGGTCTCAAATTCGAATTTGATCGCCTTCCATACTTCACAAGCAACAACTAGTTTAGGACTCCATTTACTAGCCTCACGGATAATTTTATTACCCTCACGAGTAAGATCACGTCCCTCATTACGAGCTTGTAATGAGGGACGTGATCTTAAAGTTAATCAAATCGAATATAATTTAAAAATTATATTCTAAAATTAAATAATGTAATAAAATTGTTGAAAATACTTGAAGGGAAAGAGGGTGGGTCTTACGTGGTAGAAAAAGTTGTAGTTAGCATGCATAATATTTACTCTCTAAAGTTATGTAATTAAATATAAATATAAGTTATGATTGAACATAAATATTTTTTAAAGGTATAATTAAACATAAATACCTACAAGAAGTTCTTAATATTCTTGGATCTTTTGAATCTCACCTAAATGAGATTGCTATCAAAACCAACAAGGTTGATGCAATAGATGACCACTGATGATCATCGAGACGAGATGTCCATCCAAAAATTGATGCGATCTCATAAGATAAAGTCGCACGAACTAGTAGTTTCGAGCATGGGGGTAGCTTGATGGGCTTTGTGGCTCACATGGAGAAGTATGTCGAAAGTGATAGCTTAGATAGTTTCAAATCTTTCTAAAGATGTAAGGGTTGCAATTGTGATGTTCCACATTGGTTGGGGAGGAGAACAAAACACAATTTATAAGGATGTGGAAACCTTCTCCTAGCAGACGCGTTTTAAAGCTTTGAGGGCGAGCCCGAAAAGGAAAAGCCCAAAGAGGACAATATCTGCTAGTGGTGGATCTAGGTCGTTACAATGGTACTAGAGCCAGACACCGGACGCTGTGCCAGCTTTCTCGCTGTTCCCCGAAGGGGGGTAGACACAAGGCGGTGTGCCAGTAAGGACGCTGGGCCCCGAAGAAGGGTGGATTAGGGGGTGGTCCAACATTGATTGGAGGAAGGAAAGAGTGCCAGCGAGGACGCTGGGCCTCGAAGGGGGGTGGATTGTGATGTTCAACATTGGTTGGGGAGGAGAACAAAACACCATTTATAAGGGTCTAGAAATCTTCCCCTAGCAGACACGTTTTAAAGCCTTGAGGGCGAGCCCGAAAGGGAAAGCCCAAAGAGGACAATATCTGCTAGTGGTGGATCTGGGTCGTTACAGCCATGATAAAGGTTGAAGTGACAAATTTGAGCACCAGATTAAACCTCATCACGAGAACGATGATCAGCCCAAAAAGGACAATATCTGCTAGTGGTGGATCTGGGTCGTTACAGCAATGATAAAGGTTGAAGTGACAAATTTGAGCACCAGACTAAACCTCATCACGAAAACGATGATCAACCCAAAGAGGACAATATCTGCTAGTGGTGGATCTGGGTCGTTACAGCAATGATAAAGGTTGAAGTGACAAATTTGAGCATCAGACTAAACCTCGTTATGAGAACGATGGGGATCATAACTACAGCTGAGAAAGCAGTTTAGTTTAACAATGTCTTCCAAAAACCTAAGTCATTCTGTGAGGTTCAAGATTTCAAGGCTCTAGAGAATCTTATCTTTGACCATGAAAAGTATTTTTCAATGACAATATCGGGTAGAGGAAGTGAAAGTGACATTGGTAACAATACATCTAGTTGAAACGGGAAGAGCGGACAATGAACCCTCCCAATAGAAAAGTAGAAATCCATCGCAAAAACCATATAACTAGAATAATTATTGTTAGGGGCTCGAGTAATGGAATGTCCACAAAGAGCAACCCTCCAAGCTTTCCAACTCAAATTTGAAACAGATTCAAAGTTGAATATCAAACGACAAAAGTTGAAACACATCCAATTGAAAATGTTGAAAATCCCCAACATAGAGGTTCTAAAGTCTATCTATCTTCTCTCCATAAGAAAGTAAGAGAGACGAAAGAGTCAATGGAACATGGTCGTATATACGCGAGCATGGATTAACCATAGTTTGGCCAAAAGTACTATGCTCGACTCTTGAGCCACCCACAACTTAATGACGGAGATTGAAAAGAAATACTTTAACATATTCGGACATTAAAAAAGAATGAAAGTCATCAATTTGGCAGTCCTACCCATTTCAATATTATAAAGAAAACTCCAATCAAGTTGGAGATTTGGAGTGGACAACCGATTTCGTGATTTTCAAGATGGATGATTTTGATGTTGTGTTAGAGATTTATTTCTTACTCGAACGCAAAGTTATTCACATACCCCTAGCAATATGCTTATTAGATAAGAGATCCAATCTCTTTATCTCCCCTAAATCACTATCCATCAACTCCTCTCTCTCCTTGTTACCACAAGAAGTCAGTCTCAAACAAAATCATCAATTGAATGCTATAAGTCTCTCTGTTCTCTTGGAGTAATACATATATTCGATCTCAACACTGTGAAACAGTAATTGTTGTTAAAAGGATCATCTCGATAAATCTTATTCTTAATTTTTTGTTGCGTTGTTCAATTTGGTTAGAAAAAATATATACCGAAAGTATTTACATGTTCTAGAATTTTATGTCACGAATTCGTCATAAGAAGGGGCCGAGAATCAACCAAAAGTGGCCAAATTGGTAGAAAATAGAGGTAAAAAGAGGATTAATATGGCAAAAAGGATGAAGAAAAAATATAGGAAAACGCCATGTATCTGTACTTTAGGGTCGGGAGCTAAAGCTAGTCCCATAGATGCCTTTGGCCCAAAGCACTTGTCCAGCCCGCGTCCAGTAGCCACTTCGTGTAGCAGCCCAACTCACATATAGTCAGACCCGATCCAAAGTTCACCAACACGAAGCTGCATGCATGCAGATGATTAATTGGTGCTATTCGGTGAATTAATCCATTTAACACATTCTTACCTGATTCGAACTCCTGCAAAGAATGAATTAGTGACTTTGACTTAGGTCAACTAAGTAAGTTGTTTTCTGTTGATTGATTGAATGACTTGATTATTGTATGAACGACGCATGCCTTGTGGTCCCTATATTTATTGTGATTTTATAATTGTTTGATATATTTGATGTTATGTTTATGCTATGATATTAGATATGATGTGATACAAGTTATGTTATGTTATATAATATGCCATGTAATGATTGCGTTATGTTATCGATGTTGTATGAGATATGAAACTCCATATACCATGTTAGGTAAGATATGTAATACGTTTTCCCATATTGCCTATGAGCCATGTTTTTTCCATATTGCCCGTGAGACATTAGAAAACCATGTCTCATAGGACGTTAGTGTTATGTAGCCATGTCTCATAGGATGTTACAGTCATAAAAAAAATGGAGGTATAACTTGCATCGACGTATATGTCATGAATTGATACTATGGGACCTCATGCATATTATGTGCTATATGCATCAGGATACTTCCCCCATTATGATGAGTGCGAAGACGTACATTAAGATATCTATATTTCGCCATCATATTATGTGGGCTCCTTTACCTCTGTGGTTCTAGCAATGTGAGTGTGTGTTAGCTGAAGGACAAACTCAGGGAATATGTATACGCCTACCTGGAGGGACCATGCGCACGAGTGTGGGTTGTATGTAGAGGAGTAGTACACATCTAATTTTTGCTTGAACTGAAAAGTAGAGTTCAAGACCATGAAATATTTTTATGAAAAGATAGATCCCACCAACAATGAGGCTACTTATTGAGTACTTTTAAATACTCAAGCCACGTGCTACTTTCTTTTTTCAAGTAAAGGTAAGGCAACCCGGTATGGATGATGACATTGCTAGAGAGATCATGGATCCAAAGCTAGGATTGTTGCATTTACATTCACATTGTAGTTCTTAGGTCAGATCAAGACGTTTTTGATAATTTTCATGGATTGTTTCCTTTATTTGAAATGGATTTTTAGAACGTTTAAGTCCATAGCATCATTTTGAATTTTTTTTAAATAAATGTTTCCATGCATATTAGACATGTCGTGCATGTAGTGGCAACCTTGTCTTTAATTAGAAAATAGGGTGTTACAAAGCCGCAATATTTTCTAACGACTCTAGCTCGGCTTCTAAGAATCTTTGCTACGATTTTCAATTCTTCTTTAGGCATTTTTGACACTTTGGGAGGGGTTCTAAGGTTAGTATAGCTACTTTTTAGCTTATTTAAATTGTTTGGAGCCAAGTTTAGATTATTTTATGCAAATTAGGATAGCCAATTTTTATGGTAGAATTTCTAAGTTATGATTGTGGGACTCCTTAGGTAGAATTAGATTTCGAGGAATAGCCTTGAGCTAGCATCAAGGAAGCATAGTGACTTTGGCTTAGACCGACCAAGTAAGTAGCTTCATTGTTGGCTTGGTTGGATGACTTGTTTGTTTTATGAACTATGTTAGTGAAAGAGAGATTGATTGAATGATTGATGAGATAATTGAATTTTGAAGAGCAAGAATGCTCTATATATACATATATATATATATACACAGAGAATAGAAAGAGATATCTAGAAAATCTACCTAGAAATCAGAAAATTTGGTAACAAACCAGTAAACAAATCAAAACAAAATCTAATCAAATCAAGAGTAAATCAAATAAAAAACAAATCGACTCCTAACCATCAGAAGATTTAATCAAATACAGGAATCTAAACACGTAGTCTTTAACACTCCTCCTGGTTTAAATGCTACAAACTCCAAGTTTTTTTTCTGAAATCTTCAAACTTGCTAAGTGGCAGAGGTTTGGTAAGGACATCTACAATTTGATCTTCAGATTTGCAATAGCAAAGAGTCACATCACCGCTCTTTTGAACTTCTCGAACAAAGAATAACTTGATGTTGAAATGCTTAGTCTTTCCATGAAAAACTGGATTATTGGAGATTGCAATAAATAATAGCTTGGTTATCAACTAGTATCTTAGTGCTGTGTTTTTGCTCCAAGTTTAGATCCACGAGAATTTTCCTTAACCAGAGAGCTTGATTTACTGTGGCTGTTGCAGCTATCAATTCTGCCTCAGCAGTGGATTGAGCTATAGTTTCTTGCTTTCTTGAGCACCAAGAGAACATGCCTGATCCGAGGCAAAAACAGTAACCAGATGTACTCTTCATGTCATCGATTGAGCCACCCCAATCACTGTCAGAGAAACCAATTAGCTTCATTTCCTTGTGCTTTAAGAACTTCACTCCATAATTCCAGGTCCCCTTGATGTATCTGATAACTCTCTTTGCAGCTTTCATGTGAGTCTCATTGGGACAATGCATAAATCTGGAGAGAATGCATTTACGATCAGGTCTGGTTGTTGTTAAGTACGTCAGGCACCCTATCAAGCTCCGGAACTCAGCTTCAATAACTTTGGCAGAACCATCATCTTTGACCAGCTTCTCCTTTTGATTCATAGGAGTATTCATTGCTTTGCAATCCTCCATATGAAATTTTTTTAGTATCTCCTTTACATACTTTCTTTGACGAATGAACACTTCATCTTGGGTTTGCTTGATCTCAATGCCAAGGAAATATGACATCAAACCAAGATCTGTCATTTCGAAGATCTTTTTCATTTCCAGTTTCAACTTGTTAATTTGCTTAGGATTGCTTCCTGTAATTAACAAGTCATCTACATAAAGAGAAATGACTAAAGTATTTGTACCTTCATGCTTGACATACAGTGTGAGTTCAGATTGACTTTTCTGAAAGCCAAGACCAACCAAATGATCATCAATTTTACTGTACCATGCTCGCGGAGCCTGTTTAAGACCGTATAAAGCCCTTCTCAGCAAGTAGACTTTATCTTCATTGCCTCTACTCACAAAACCTTCAGGTTGCTCGACAAAAATTTCTTCTTGCAAGACTCCATTTAAGAATGCAGATTTAAAATCTAACTGGAATACTTTCCAACTCTTTTGAGCAGCAAGAGCAAGCAACAATCTTACTGTATCAAGCCTGGCAACAGGTGCAAATGTTTCTGAATAGTCAACTCCAAAAACTTGTGCATATCCCTTCACAACAAGTCTTGCTTTGTATTTGTTAACTGAACCACAGGATTTAGTTTTGTTCTGAATACCCATCTTACTCCAATTATCTTTCTGTTTAGAGGTCGATCAACCAACTTCCATGTTTTATTTTTCTCGATCATCGAAAGCTCCTCCTGCATTGCAGCCATCCAATGTTGGCTGTTTTTTGCATCATGGAACCCTACAGGCTCACAAATAGCTACATTACACCTTTGATAAATATCAGACAGTAACCTTGTACCTCTCACAGGTGCATCATCAACTAAATCATCTTGTTGTTCATCTTCAGACTCTTCTTGTCGTTCATCTTCAGATTCTTCTAACATGTTACCAAAGGTTAAATTGTTTGGTGCATTAGAAATCTGATTCACCTTTGTCAGTTCTTCCCAATTCCATTGCTCATTTTCAGCAAAATGAACATCTCAGCTCATAATAACCCGACTAGTGTGCGGTTGAAAAACGCTGTAAGCTTTGGATATAGTGCTATACCCAACAAATATGCCAACTTCTGCCTTTTTGTCAAGCTTATCACGCTTGACCTGTGGAATGTAAGTGAAGCAAAGACACCCAAATACTTTAAGGAACTTTAAAGAAGGTTTGTAACCATACCAAGCTTCAAATGGTGTCAGGTCCTTCACAGCTCTTGTTGAAATTCAATTTTGCAAGTACACAGCAGTGTTTGCTACTTCTCCCTAAAAACGTTTTGGAAGATCCTTCTCATGAAGCATGCATCTCGTCATCTCCATTATGAATCTATTCCACCTTTCACTGACGCCATTCTGTTGAGGAGTGTATGGTGCTGTCAACTGATGTCCAATTCCAGCCTCTTCACAAAACCTGTTAAAAGTTTCTGAAATGTACTCCTTGCCATTATCTGATCTTATAGTCTGAATCAAGCATGCACTTTCATTCTCGACTCTGGCCTTGAATTTCCAAAATACACCTGCAATCTCTGACTTTTGCTTCATAAAGAAGATCCAACACATTCTTGTTAGATCATCAATAAAAATAATGTAATAAAGATTACCATTTAATGATGGTGTTCGCTGAGGACCACAAAGATCAGTATGAACCAGCTGCAGTTTTTTCGAGGCTCTCCATGCCTGTTTAGGAAAGGGTTGCCTATGTTGCTTCCCAAAATTACAAGCACGGCAAGGAGGCATGTCATCATTAATGTCAGCGAGTTCTTCTACCGGCTTCTTTGACTGCATCTGAAGCAAACCTCAATGATGAAAGTGCCCAAGTCTTTTGTGCCAAATCTCAGTGACACTAGCTTTGGATATAAAGGCCATCTGCTCTTTCATTTTGACATTGAACAAGTCTTTGCCACTAGCATCTTTGATCAAACACTGCTTATTCTCAAACAACACTTTATAGTCTTTATCAAGTAACTGACCAACACTTAAGAGATTTTGATCAATTTTAGGTACAAATAAAACATCTGAAATAAATTTTGTACCTCCATAACCTGTTATAGCTACTGTGCCTTTTCCTTTGACTTCCAAGTGTTCTCCGTTCCCAATCCTCACTCTCTTGACTTAAATGTCTCTTAATTCCTTAAAAAACTCCTTGACATATGTCATATGATTTGTGCACCCACTGTCAATCAACTAACTCTCACTTGATTCTTTGCCTGTGAAACAAGTAGCCACAAACAATTGATCTTCTTCTTCCTCTTTTTGATCAACTAACTGTGCATCTACTTCTTTCACTTGATCTTTGGCTTTGCAGATCACAGCTTCATGTCCAAGTTGATTGCATTTGGAGCAGAAGACATCAGGTCTTCTCCAACACTTGTATGGTGGATGACCTTTCTTCTCACAATGGCGGCAAGGTGGATAGGATTTTTTGAAACCTCCTCCTTTTTTCTTCTGATAATTTGCAGATGGATTTCCATATGTCGATTGATTTTTGAAAATTTTCTTGTTTTTATACCTGCTGTTGTCTTGATGCTTAACAAGTAAGGCATCTTCAATCACCCCTTCTTGCCTCATAGACCTCCTTTGCTCTTGTGCTTATAAAGCATTCAAGAGCTTTGTAAGAGAGATCTTTGACAAGTCTTTGGTGTTCTCCAGAGTAGTAATGGTGGCTTCAAACTTCTCTGGAACGGTGACTAGCAGCTTTTCAACGATCCTTGAATCATTTAAAACATAACCAAGCAATCTCACCTTGTTGGCAATGCTGAGAATTCTGTCAGAGTACTCTTTCACCGACTCCAACTCCTTCATCTTCTGCAACTCGAAATCCCTAATCAAATTTAGGGCTTTCATTCCACGAATCTTCTCATCTCCTTCATATTCGGCCTTGAGATAATCCCAAATTTTCTTTGCTGTTTTGAGGGACATTATCCGGATGAAGATCATTTGAGATACAGCGGCAAATAGGCAAGCTTTCGCCTTTGATTTCCTTGTCTTTTTTTCCTTCCGTAATTTGATTTGTGCTACAGTAGGATTTGCTGGGAGCGGAGGGACTTCGTAATCCTCTTCTATTGCTTCCCAAAGATCCAAGGCCTCCAAATAAGTTTCCGTACGAACTACCCACATTTGATAATTATCTCCATCGAAGATTGGTGGTGCAACAGCGGAAAAACTGGATTCTCCTTCCATCTTGATCTCACAGATCCCTTAAGAAGATAGCTCTGATACCAATTGTTAGTGAAAGAGGGATTGATTGAATGAGTGAAAGAGGGATTGATTGAATGATTGATGAGATAATTGAATTTTGAAGAGCAAGAATGCTCTATATATACACAGAGAATAGAAAGAGATATCTAGAAAATCTCCCTAGAAATCATAAAATCTAGTAACAAACCAGTAAACAAATCAAAACAAAATCTAGTCAAATCAGGAGTAAATCAAATAAAAAACAAATCAACTCCTAACTATGAGAAGATTTAATCAAATACAGGAATCTAAACACGTAATCTTTAACAAACTACATGTGCCTGTGGCCCCTACACATATTGTGTTTTATGATTGTATGATGCTATGTTATGTATATGTTATGAAATATGTTAGGTTGTGTACAAGTTATGTTATGAAATCAGATATTCAATGCTAGGAATATGATATGACATGGAACTATGTCATGTTATCGATGTTATTTGATGCATGAATCTCCATGTACTGCACCATGTAAACTATGCTAATATGTATGCCCTTTGCTTATGAGACATTATAAAATAATGTATTGCTAATTATAAATAATAGGACAAGAATCAAGAATGAATGTCTTATAGGAATGTCATGAATATATGTCATGTTTTAATGTTATAGGATCTCATACATTTTGTATGACATGTGCAACGGGATACTTCCCCGTTATATTTAATACGGACACATACCTTACGATATCTATGTTCATCATCATATTATGCGGGTCCTTTTCCTCTGTGGCATTCGACAATGTGAGTGTGTGCTAGCCTGGGAAGCAAGCCGAAGGAGGTACGTATACGAGCCCTTCTGGTGGATCTATGTGTGTGTATCGACCGTGTACAAGAAACCATTACACATTCAACCCTGCTCAGACTAGAAAGTAGAGCTCACGGCCATGCATTGATATTTTTTTTGAAAAGATAGGTCCTGACGTAATTGATTGTGTTTGCATTTTCTAACCCAACAATGAGACTACATACTGAGTATTTTCAAATACTCAAACCCTATGTTATTTATTTTTATGTAAGGGTAAGACACTCATGTATAGATGATGATGACGTTTATGTTAAGGCCAAAGAACTGAAACTACGTTAGTTGCATTTATGTTTAAATTGTAGTCTTTAAGTTATATCCAAGTTTTGTATTCTTTTATTTTAATTCATGTTATCGATTTTTTCTGCTATGTTGTTGATAACAATATTGTTTTAAATGAATTTATTAAGAACATTTAAGTTTATGACATCATTTATAAAATATTTTTTATATACCTTTCTGCACATAAGAGGCATGTCATGCATGTAGTGACGTTTCTATTTTATTAGAAAAAATAGGTTCATTACATAGTTGAACTTTAAACTAAAAGATTTGGTGAACGTGGAGGTTATTACACCTACAAAGACTCATGTCAATGACTACGTGTATGCTGAGGAGAGGTTTCAAGTAACTTTACCAAAATGTGGAGATAAATCTCCGAAGTAGCTTTTATATACTTACGAAAAACAATAAATGGATTAAAAAAAATGGGTCAGTCGGAAGTCGAAAATGTCGTGGGATTTTCAAATCAGAGACAAAAGTTCTAATTATGCTTAGATCAAAATAGCTTTAGTTCCAAAATATTAAGAATTATCGACGGGGTAGAAATATTATGGGCCAATTAAAGTCATTGAGAAAGCGGAAAAGATGTCATACAAGATACAAGTTCAATTGTTTTAATGGATGTAGACTAACTTTGTTGTCCATGTAAGTAACTTGAAACCCTACAATTTCGTTCACCAAGATACCAGGCATAATGAAGTGACATGACTTCCTACCACAATGAAAAATTCTATTGAGAAGAACGTAGAAGAGATCTTGGTTGAGAAGACATAGTGCATAGAAAACTTGAGAGAAAATGTACAAGAATTCCTTTTAAACTAGACTATATGATGTTGTGTTTTGTTAGAAATGCATCGAAATGCCTGAAGTCAGCTGCAATCCACGTTTATGTTTTTGTGCAATGTCGTTTGACTGTAACGTCAATAAATTAATAGGAAAATATGTCACGGTTATGATTATCTAGAATATGTTGCCTCTCGTTATATGCCTATTCCAAACCTTTTGACCATGCTATGTATCGTAGTAGATCACTCGTAAGTAGATCACTATTTGTAATGTCCAAGTTGGAAAAGAATTTAGGAAAAAATAAAAGATGATGATCAAGGAAAAGGAACTGAAATGATGACTTGCCGTTTCAAAGTTTTGAACAAACGAAAGGAGGCTTGCTTATGGTAGTATTGTGTGCTTACCAAGGTGGCAAAGATGAACTTATTGTGGTGTTACGAATCAGAGTCCATTTTGAGCATAAGCTCTCATAGCTTTACTTTTGGTTTCTCCAAAAGACCCCATACCAATAGAGATAGTATTCTTTCCTTATAAACCCATGATTAACCCTTTAATTAGCCGATTTAGGACTCCTCTCCCAAGAATTCTCAACAATCCTCCCCTTAAATAAAGTACACCAAAGAGACTTACTCCTCTCCCAAGAATTCTCAACAATCCTCCCCTTAAATAAAGTACACCAAAGAGACTTCCTTGAGGCCTATGCAGCCCTTGAATATCCTCCCCTTAATCGAGCCTCGATTCCTTCTGTGGAGCTCTTGAATAAAGTACACTCTTTGTTCGACACTTGAGTCACTTTTGACTACACCTGAGAGGTTCACAACTTCTTTGTTTTGACATTTGAGGATTCTATTGACATGGTTAAGTTAAGGGCATGATTCTAATACCATGTTAGGAATTACGAATCTCCATAATGGTATGATATTGTCCACTTTGAGCATAATCTCTCATGATTTTGCTTTTAGTTTTCCCAAAAGGCCTCGTACCAATGGAGATAGTATTTATTACTTATAAATTTATAATCAACCTCTTAATTAGCCAATGTGGGACTCTTCTCCCAACAATTCTCAGCTAATCTTTGAAAGATCTTTAGCGTTGGCTTCGAGAATAGATGAGAGGTCAACTAATGTTCCTTCAAAGAAAGGCAACCAGCAAGTTTACTGCAAATTGTTAGTTCTCCTTCAAAGCCAGAGTGACCTCTTAAGAGGAAACGGGAGGAGTTGCTTAGGAGAAGAAAAGAAAAGGGAAGTTTCTTAACCCAGAGTACTTGATTCCATGCCCAACTGCAGTCATGGATTTGCCATTCTCTACGCCATGCTATCCATAATGCTGCAAGGTACCATGAATGAGTTTCCACTATCCATAAAGCTGCAAGGTACCATGAATGAGTTTCGTTGATGGAAACGATCATGTTGAAGCTAACATCTAGTTCCACGTAAGGGATAAAACCTGTGAGATCCCACATCAGTTAACGAAGAGAACGAAACATTCTTTATAAGGGTGTGGAAACCTCTCCCTCTCAGACGCGTTTTAAAAACATTGAAGTGAAGCCCAAAAGAAAAAGTCCAAAGAAGACAAAATCTGCTAGCAGTGAACTTAAGCCGTTACAAATGGTATCAAAGCCATACACGGGGCGATGTGCCGACAAGGAGGCTGAGCCCCGAAGGGGAATGGACACGAGGTAGTATGCCAGTAAAGACGCTGGATCCCGACGGGGGTGGATGGTGTGAAATCACAACCTGGAAGAATGAGTACAAGGATCATGAGAAAATTTGAGAGTTTGTAGTGTAGAAGTAATATAAGTACGAATGTACGACCTTTGAGAGCTTTGATGTAAATTGGAGCTTATAGAAGCATGATTGACGAGGTTTTAAATATGTTTGAACAGGTAAGTAGTCACGTTGGGTTCTCTTTAAGTATTACTGATTAGAATCATCATCGATTACTCTAAAACTTCAAATATTCATTTTACGATAGAATTGAGCATGTTTTTTAGACAAGAATCATGTAAACAAGAACCCAAGAAGAATGATCGGCCCCATTAAGATAAAATCAACCTTGAGCATGTTTTATATATTATGGAATAGCTAGTTACTTCCATTTGGCACGTTATTTATGCATATGATATTATGTTATTGTGCATTATGTTCAACTTAAGCCTAACGAAGCATGAGTACAAACCCCTTAAAAGAAAATTAGGGCATGTTCATTTAAATGAACTCCTGTCTCCATGGATATAATTTTGCTAGCTTGTTAGCTCGTGATATGAAATTATGCTCAAATTAAGTACTTTACAAGATGTTCTCCATAGAATAATACTGTATAGCATGTGTTAGCCTCAGTTAAGACATGTTGAGGACCTCACGAATGTCGTACAAGTTAAGCTAACTACCACCCACTCCACGAGCACCTGTGAGTAGGCCAAAAATTCTTATGCCTTGTTAGTTCAGTGGTTAGAGACAATGCTCCTTTTCTATTTTTTCAGTTTTTTATGGGATCTATGGAGAGTTAGCCAATTAACCTTAGTAGTGAATTTATTTAGAAGGTAGACGTCTACATATATACTGATGGATAGACCTAAGTTAGTTTGGATAGGATTTTGCCTTGAGTTTAGAACTCAATGAATTTCGAGTGTGTCAATATCATATGTAGAATAAAATTGGGGCCTTCCAACAAGGTTTCTATTTCATACCAACCCTCGTGACGAGTTTAGAAACCACATAGGTATCTAGTAGATAGCTAACACGAGGATCAAACTCTCCTAGACCTTAGCATGACATTATGGTCCTACTTAAGATTTTCCATCTAATCATTTGTAAATGAAAATATGGTACGATCGACTTAAGAAACCGTAATGTCCCTTCATTCCTTCAATGTTGTTGGAACCAGGACGAGGTCATGTCTTGTCATGAACCACAACTTCAGTATAAGTATAAGAGCATGGCCAAGTTAGTATACCTTAGAATCCATCTTGAGACCGATGGTGCATATACCCTAGGAGATGAGTCACACCTTCGAATGGGATGCGTGTCGAAATCGATGTCATAATCAAATTGGAAAAGAAAATCTTTGATTGAAGCTTTCAGGGTGGTGTTTGGTTTCTGAGGTTTCTGTCAGCCCGGATGACTTATCTTGACTATTTTGAATTGTCTCAAAATCATTTCTAATAATTAACACAGCTTAAGACTTGTTTTAAGACCTTTAAGTTAGGTTGGCTTCATGAACAACTTTATGTCTGATATTTTTTTTTTTTTTGAACGATTGTAATGTCATGGATGAACCTAAATTTTAGTTGAGTTGACTTAAGAACAATCAACTAGGATGAGCTTAGGAGCACCATGTTGAATCTGAAACGGTAAGTGAACTTACTATTGGAGTGCCTACAAACTAGGTTGGACGATATTGTATGATGCATGAATACCTTATACCATGTGGCCTTATTTATATGTTATTATTTATGTCATGCTATTCAAATGAACAATGTGATGCATGTACTTTCTTTATGAAAGCATTATGTGCCTGTAAATCATGATTTTATTATGCAACCTCAGGCATGTCATATAATCATAGATTACTTTTTCAGTATGCTATGTATTACTTTTTCAGTATGTTATTTTCGAATGCGTACACCACAATATTATTCATGTTTCATGGCTTACAGTTGGTTTTCGACAGCATGAGTGAGCGCTAGTCCATAGTCAAACCTAAGGGTATGTTAACGAACCTACTAGTGGATTTGTATATAGCTTGTGGGTAGAGAAACAGTAATGCTTCCCACCCTACCCAAAATAGAAAGTAAATTCAATGAATAGTCATGAAAAATTAGGTCCCATTAATTTCCTAACCTCCACATGGGTCACTCATGAAGTATTTTTAAATACTCATCCTACGTTTAGCCATATGTAGAGGTAAAGTGACCCAAGTTCGGTTGACGATGTTTTCTGTGGAGACATTCATAAATAGTTATTTTGCATTTTAGTGCATTTTCATTCCTAGGTTTTGGCCTCTTGTTGCTAAATCTTATTTTTGAACATATGTTTGCATTATTTAGGAAGTATTATTTTTTTTTTTAAATGATATAAATTTGTTGTTTAATTGGGTTGAATTTTTTAAAATCCAAAAATTCGGTTGGATCTGCGGGTTCATATATATATATCCAATTGGTTGAGAATAATATAATGTTTGTAATTAATTAGAGTGATGCATTATGACTTGTAAATGTTTTATATTTGAATTCTACAAGATTTTAGTTATTAATACAACATGTATTATGTTGGATTAGATTATGAAATTTATTTGGGTTGATCTAAAAAAACGTTATTCAAGAATTTTTAAATAATTAAAAAATAATAACCTGACAATACAGTTCAATCTGAAAATAGAGAGTTGGGTCGAATTGTGAGGTTTATTCAAGTTATTCGAGTCATTAACCTTATTGAACGTGATATATATTGCTAACACGTGAACGTGATATATATTGCTAACACGTGGCCAATAATGATAGTTGAAAACCCACTAACATGTATGGCCCCAATTGTAAGTGGAAAAATAATGGAAAAAAAGTATCATTTATGGGCGATGCATCAAGTGTATCCTCACTTTAAATGTGACCATAAATAAATGAAAATTTTTAATCTTTTTAAAATAAATAGAGCTTATCAAATATATTTATAAATTATAAAAAAATAAAACAACATATATTTTTTATAGACTTAAAAACAAGAGGTTTTCACACCCTTATAAAGAATGTTTTGTTCCTTTCTCCAATAGATGTGGGATCTCAAAATCCACCCACCGTAGGGGCCAACGTTACTTTGTTCCCCTCTCCAACTGATGTGGGATCTCAAAATTTACCCCCTTCGAGGCCTAGTGTTCAGTCTGGCATTCGTTATCTCACAATCCACCTCCTTCAAGTCCCAACGTCCCTTGCTGACACACCGCTCGATGTCCACCCCATTCGGGGTTAAGCGTTCACGTTGGTATATCGTCCGGTGTCTGGCTCTGATACTATTTGTAACAGCCCAAACCCACCACTAGCAGATATTGTTCTCTTCGAGTTCTCTCTTTCGAACTTTCTCTCAATATTTTTAAAACGTGTGTGCTAGGGAGAAGTATCTACACCCATATAAACAATGTTTCGTTCTCCTCCCCAACTGATGTGGGAATTCACAATCCACTTCTCTTCGATCAAATTTCTATAGAAGATGTGAATTTAAGCAGCTATATTTGAGTGTCATCATTATTCAATCATTATTCAATCATTTTTCAAATTGGGTAACTTGAATAATGTGTATATATATAAAAAGACACTGAAAAAAATAAATAGGTTTTTGAGAAATTTAAAGAGTTGAATTCTTAAACGTCAGTATCTAATGGAATAAATGGAAGAAAATTAGTGTTGTTTGTCGTATTGAAATTTCCCATCAGATTCCGTGTGTCCATCAGCTTCCCCCATTTCTTTATATCCAAATTCTAAATCTTTCAATTTTCATTTTTATAAAATATATAAATTTTAGGTTTAAAATATTTTGAGTACTAAAATTAATTTTTAAATGTTATAATGATTTAGCTAGTGTAAAATAAAATAAAAATCTGCATAATTTAAAATTAATAAAGCTACCAAAATATAACACGTACAGTTTTCGTTCAAGTTTTATTGTGAACAGAAAATGGGTTTGGGGTACAAGTTCAAATAAGTGTAGAAAGACTTAAAATACACAAACAAGAGTAACATCCCAAGACAACTCACTCTATGATCGTGCTTGTAGGCTTTCATTGTATTCTTATCCTAGTTGATTACCACGAACTTTTCTTTTGGCTCTAGGAAATATGGGCCTAACTCATGGCTATCTGAGCATTTGCAGGTTGCTCAATCTTTTTGTACTTCGACATAGGTAGCTTGCTTTAACTAGGCAGTGAATGTCTTGCATCTAAGTTAAGGCACTAGGACAGTATGACATCTACTGCTACTGATATGTGTTGGATGATGGAAGTCCCACCTCGGCTAATTTAGGGAATGATAATGGGTTTATAAGTGAGAAATACTAACTCCATTGGTATGAGGTCTTTTGGGGAAGCCCAAAGCAAAGCCATGAGAGCTTATGCTCAAAGTGGACAATATCATACCATTGTGGAGAGTCGTGTTCGTCTAACATGGTATCAGAGCTATGCCCTAAACTTAGATTCTCAAATATCGAACAAAGAACTCTAAAAGAAAAGGAGCCAAGCCTCCTCGAAGGCATAAAAAATGACTAAGATTTCAAAAGAGTCGAGCCTCGATTAAGGGAGGCGCACTTTGTTCGAGGGGAGGTGTTGTTGGATGATGAAAGTCCCACATCGGCTAAATTAGGGAATGATCATGGATAGGAAAATGGGAGCAACCTCATGTGCCAGTCAATATGCATGATGTCTCATCTACAAGGATAGAACCTTTGGGAGGTTATTGGTGGAACGCCACAAGAAGAGGATTCTAATGGCACCCTGGATCATGAGACATGTTCTGACGTTTTTATCAAACAAGAACGATACGAGGCTATAACTTCTTGAGAATGAGATGTTATTAACCTCCCTATGCAACATGACGATTGCTAAAAGATTACTAAACTAGATTCGAATTCCGACATTAGAGAAGATTGGATGAGGAGGATACATTAGAGAAGATTGAATGAGGAGGATCCATGGATTACGACCAGAACATAGAATTGAATGAGGAGGATCCATGGATTACGACCAGAATATAGAAGTTTCATTATTGTTGTACAAGAAGGGTCTGCTCAACCAGAATATAGAATTGAATGAGGAGGATCCATGGATTACGACCAGAATATAGAAGTTTCATTATTGTTGTACAAGAAGGGTCTGCTCAACCAGAATATAGAAGTGAGGATCCATGGATTACGACCAGAATATAGAAGTGAGGATCCATGGATTACGACCAGAATATAGAATTGAATGAGGAGGATCCATGTATTACGACCATAATATAGAATATAGAAGTTTCATTATTGTTGTACAAGAAGGGTCTGCTCAACCATCACTTATAGAGTTCAAAAATTGAAGCACTCTACACAAATGAAAGTTGGAGTAACAACAAAAAATGTCATCAAAGGAAAAAGTCATCAAGGAACCGGATAATCTGGGATAAGTACTACAACAAAATGTCATCAAAGGAAAAAGTCATCAAGGAACCGGATAATCTGGGATAAGTACTACAACAAGAGTTCACAAGGGGAAGAGATTTGGAGGCATTTGCTACAATCATGGAAAGAAGGATCACATGTCCAAAGATTGTTCGTCCAAAAAAAAGTTTGTCAAAAGCAATGTGACAACTTCCTAAATGAGATAGAGGATGAACAAGATGTAAAGGTACTATATGCCTTGGAAGAACATGAGCTAGTGATCATGAGGATGATGGGAGAACACATTAATTATGAGAATGACCAAATCAATGATGCAAGATGCTCAAACCACATAAATGGCAATCAAAGTGGCACAGCAGAAGCATGGTGGTCCTCAAGGAAGAAAGTCTTACCAAACTCAAGCAACACTGAAGAAATTCTACAACAGAAGACGGGGAGCAAACTGCATACATTTGGTCAATTGTTGATGTGCCTAAAAAACTAAGTGGCACTAATGTTAGTGAGCACGAAGTGGTTCAACCAATCGAAGTCGATGAAAAGAAGATGACACCCTAAAAACTTAAACAGTTTGAAAGAATTCGAAAACCAAATCCAAGGATGTTAGTGTAGCTATTATAGAAGATGAAGCTAAAAATTCTGAGTCGTATGATGAAGCATCACAAAACTCATCTTGCAAAAAGGCGATGGAGGAAGAAATTATAGTCTTGGAGCAAAATCAAACCTAGGAGAACTAGTGCCAAGACGAGGAGATGTTAAACTCATATCTTGCAAGTAAGTTTACAAAATAAAGTGTCCCTTGGATGGGTCAATCGAGAGATACAAGGCTTGAATTGTAGTTTGAGGGATCTCTCAACAATATGGACTAGACTATGATGAAATACAGCGGTGAAGATCACTACCGTATGAGTTATGCTAGCACTTGTGGTAAGTAGAGATTCAAAATTAAGACAGATGGATGTGAAGAATGCTTTCTTGCATAGAGAGTTGGATTGGGAGATCTACTTAACCAACTAAAAGGATTGGAAAATGCGGCTAAATGGAACTTGAGGTATGTCAAAGTTACAATCGACTATGATACTTTGAACAAAAGAAACAAAGACTACAAGCTAGTTGGATATTGTTTTGCGAACTGTGTAGGAGACCACGATACTTGAAGATCAACCATTGAGTATTTGTTCAAGCTCGGTTCAAAAACAATTTCTTGGTGAAGCAAAAGATAACTAATATTATCATTATCAACTATAGAAGCAGAACACAAAGCAGCGGCTAAAGTAACTTTAAAAAGTACATGGCTAAACTCTTAGTGGAGGACTTGCACCAAAAAGTTGACTATTTGATACCACTTCAGTATAACAATCAACTTGTCATTCGCCTAGTAGAAAATTTGATGTTTCATGCTAAAACAAAGCAGGTGGAGTCCCACTAAAATTTTGTTAGAGAGAAAAGTCCGGAAGGAAAAAAAGGATGGCCAAGTGACAAATTTATTTACAAAATGCTTATATACAAGCAAATATGACGATTTTCGTTGTCAGCGCAATATGGTGCGATAAATGAAGACTAGTGTTGAGGATAAGTATTAAAAGATCATCACCAATCTAGTAGAGTCAAGTCCAATAATTATATAAATATGTTGTCTGGCGAAATCAAAGCTTGTTCAGGTACACACATTGTTTGTGCATGCATGTTCAATCGTTTGCGACTCTAATCAACTTGCCTCTATACTTGGCCAAAGTCATTCGAATTGACCTTGCCTCTACTTGGGGCCATGGTCTCTCATATGCAACATTGCATCTCAATATGTTATCTTGATTCCCAATTAACATGACCCACATGTCTTGATACTATCCCACGTCCCAGGATGCCATTGCTCATCATAGCTCATTCAGTCATGCTCATCAAGAACGGACACATGTGTCGTTCATATCATCGAGACATCTCAAACATCCATCTATCTAGGTTATATCAAGGCATTGGACCCTCCTATGTCCATGCTATCTAGCCCTCTCCAATTTTTGAGGTTATGGCCTTGTGACCTATTTGCCCCTCTCTGAACTTGACATCAATATTCATGTCGCCTCGTTCTCTCCAACATTGTCTATGCCTCAGCTTGGCTTTAATGCACACTGTTCTCGGTATGTTGGATGATGCATCGTCCTCCCCGGTCGCATCATAGCACTTGTCTTGTTTCGCTCCTCATGTGGTCGGATGGGCACCACTTGAGGGTCGCCACCTTGTCTGTCTGCGTTTGGGGGATCACAACTTACTATTTTCATAGTGAGGTTGTGACACTATTCTCCACTTAAACTAGTCATCGTCCTCAATAACTTACTTGGAGGTAGAATCACATTGTGGATTGTGACACTCTCTCCCACTTAATCTCGGCATCGTCCTGATGATGATCCGAACATTAGGCTAACTGCTAACTTTATCCACTGAACTTGATCGTGCAATAGAGTGAATATGGAAACTTACACACTACTTATGGCCACTAACAAACCTTCTCTCAGACTCCGAGACTCGTAGCATAAGCATAAGAAAACACAACTTACCTAATTGTTGTGGGCTATTCGACTAGGGAACTAACTCACCCACTTCTCGGACTCAACTCGGTTCTCACCAGAAAAACCATAGAAAAACTATCATTGGCATTCCTCACTTGAGCTAGGTGAAGCGCACTCCAAACATAGCCACTTTGGCCTCATCAATCGGATTCTCTAAGCTGCATAGAGATCTGTATCACGACATTCTCTTGTCATGGTCACATCACTTTACAACAGCAAAGTGGGCTTGTGTATCACGATATTTTTTCGTCATGGCCACAACCCTTATCGGAAGCAAGGTTTAGATGCTTATAACACAGTCTCGTGTTGGCACTACACTTTAGACATCTTCTCAACTAGGCCACCTTCATGTGGCAAATGTTGTAGTGACGCTTCTATGGTCTTGCCTCAACTACCTTCTTTGTGTTGCTCATGTTCATCTTGATGCTCTCTCTTGACGGAATACTAGTCTCCACAACTCTTGTGAAGTCACTCACTTTAGGCACGAGGTAATAGCTCGAAGAACATGTGTGCTCACTCTTGGGGCACTTCTTTAGAGTAAGCAACCCATTTTCTTGGGTGAGCTATCCCACTAACCAGTTACACACTTGTCTTAAATTACTTACACAAGTAAAACTATCTCCACAAACCAACACAATTTCTTTTAGCATACATTGTCCTCATTCACAACTTTCGTATGAAAATTAGTAAGAGGTCATCTAATATAAGATTAGAATATTATTTTGTAACTCCTAAACTCTAACATGTACAAAATTTTTCAACTTTTCTGTTAAATCCCAAACTTGCTGAGATAAGGTTGAAGAGAAAATGTTCAGAAAAATTTTCCGAACTCAAAATTTAAAAAGAAAATTACGAAAAAAATAGAAAAATTAGTCAAAATCAACCCCGAAAGGGTAAAATGGTCTTTTTTACCCCTCATTAATAAATGTTAGGACAAAGGAGAGTGTCCAAAATCTAATGAAAAACTATTGTGAGTGTAACTCGAGCTGATCAACTGGCCGACAAGATTGTGTTCAAAGATCATTTTCTTCCTTTTTTTTAATATAAATTATTGTTTTTGAATTCTTATGTATATTGCTCTTTCATCTGTCCTTTTGTTGCTTCGAGTCTCAATCTCTCTTTCTCTCTCCTCTCTCTCTCTCCTCTCTCTCTCTCCCTCTCTTCCAATATCTTTTGGCCAAACTTACCTAATCTTGAGGGAACATTAAAGCTAAAATATTCTTGACTTTCCCTTTTGACATTGACATTAAAATAAAAAATTGGGTGTAAAAAAAAAAAAAAGTCTTCCCCGAGCTCGATTGAGTTGGATAAATCTTTCGGATCATCCCAAACAACACAAATAGAGTTCACAATCCAACCCGATCCAGATTGGATTGGATGGTCAGGTTGTTCTCTCTTTTTTTAATTATTCAAAAAAAAAACTTACAAATAATCACAAATGTCAAGTATTCTTAATCTTCGTAATAATCACAAAAGTATGGAAAAGTAGGGTTGAGTTGTAACCCTATCTTTCAGGTTCGTCGGAAAAAAAAAACGTCAATCTGTGAACCAATTCGAACTTTTTTGAATTTAAAAAACTTTTAATACAATCTGAACCGAAAAAAATCTAATCCAATGCAACCTTTTGTTTGAATTGAATTGTTCAAATTGATCGGATTCTCAGATCATTTGAACATCGTTAGAATTGTCTAATTTGATTTTTATTTTTTTAAGATTTAAATGGATGATTTTGTAGGATTGATATTAATCTATGATTTGAACAAATGTCTCAATCCATTTAAAAGCTGTTCCACGCTAATATTTAAAGTAAGGTTGAAATAAATCCAATATTCTCATTTGGGTTTTAATATTTTATTTTATTTTTTATATTTTAGTCCTCACCCTTTTAAATTTGATTTATGCTGCAAATATTATTTGCTTTTAACCCAATCCAACATTTTGTTAACGGTTTGGGACTCTGTTCAAATAATTGGAGAATCCGATCAATCTGGACTATCCAATTCAAACAAAATGTTGGATTGGGTTAGATTTTTTTTTGTTCAGATTGTGATAAAAAAATTTAAAATTAAAAAAGGTTCGAATTAGTCCCCGGGAAGATAATGATGGGGTGGGGTCAGGGTTGGAAACGGGGATAGAGAATATAATCTTCGTCCCCAATCTCGCTTAGCTAACGAAGAGAAATATTTTCTTGGTTCCTCCCCCATTGCCCATTGAAATGAGAATTTTGCCGCCCCATTTAGGACAGGTCTCCATGGAGCCCTCGTTTTGCGGGTTAAATGGGCATCTCTAATCTAACCCACTACCCACTTACGGAATCTATATAGATTAGCTTCAAAACGCCTTCATGCTAGCATGCTTGTGTATTTTAGTTCAATAATTGCAACAGTGATCTATTTCTAAGATGGTAATTGATGTCTTATCTACTAAGATATACTAAAATTCGTTCATCCTAATAACGAATACACACGATTTCAAATCATATGTTCAATCTATTCAATCGAAAAAAGAAAAACAAACATTTTTTAAAAGTTCAAAATTCAAAATAAAATGAATCTAATGATCGTTCGAGGACCACAACAAGACTTACCCCTAAAGAAACAATACAATGAATAGCTTCTATCAACACAAACCTCAATTTTTTTCCCTTAGAAAGTCATACAAAACAAGTAGATAAGGAATAATAGACTAAACTTTGGGTAGTGAGGTGGGGGAGGTTTGGTAGAGTCCAAAGTCAAAGGTGATGGAATTAATTTGCCCATCAAATAAATAGGGTGGGTGTGTATGCATTTAATCTTAAACGATACCCTAAAATAACACATTGTTCAAAAAAACGATATCAAATGACGTTCGTTTAGTAACGTTTCTGTTCATTGATTCAAAAATTTCTTATTAAAAAAGTATTAATCACGTTTTTTCATTCATTAGTCTTTTAAATCATAAATAGTTTATGTCGACCATTTCATTATATTAATATAAACAGACATTTGTTTGAATAAAATATTATATTCGATCAACTGTGTTCATCATCATTGTCGTCCATCTTTGACCATTATTTAAACAAGATCACCTCGGTAGAATTTGGATTATTTTAGGAAGACTAAATTGCATCCATCTGATTTACACCTTGAAATTTATCGCTTATATAAAATTTTAAATATCATACACGGTAACAGTCGAAGTTCACTGCTAGTAGATATTGTCCAATATATCGTCGTTTGCCTCACGGTTTTAAAAACACGTCTATTAAGAAGAGGTTTCTTCACCCTAATAAGGGACGTTTTATTCTTCTCTCCCATCGATGTGGGATCTCACACATACTTTTTATAAGATTTTAGGTTAAATTTCAAACTCCGTCTCTACTTATTAAAAAAAAATTAAAATTAGATAGATAAAAATAATAATAATAAGGGGATAATTCACAAAAAAGGCAATTTACAGGGTGTTTCTATTTATTATTTATTAAAATACATTGACTTCCTTTTTCTAACACTTTACGTGAACAAATAAACTTTGGCTTCTTTGCTACAAAAAGGTTGTTCATGTGTGATGGAATGTCACGATGAAGAAAAAACTATGGATTCTAAGTGGATTACTTCAATGATTTTCCCCATTTAATATGCCTTCTAGACGGACCAAAAATAAATTATATCGAATTTTTGGAAAAATAAAAAAACTTGAGTCGGTTTACGGGTTGACATTTACTTGGTCTCGTAACCAATGTTAACGATATATTTTGGATAAGGGTAAGAGCTCAAACTCACCGCTAGCAAATATTGTCCTCTGTGGGCTTTCTGTTTCAAGTTTCCCCTTAAGGTTTTTAAAATGCGTATGTTACGGACAAGTTTCCACACCCTTATAAAGAATGTTTCGTTCTCCGTCCCAACCATATGAGATCTCACAATCCACCTCTTTAGGGCCCAGCGTCCCCGCTGACACTCATCTCACAATAAGTATGATTTTTTAAATAATTAAAGAAAAACAACTCGACAACCTAACCCAATATAAAAAAAAAAAAAAAAAAAGTTAGAGTTTTCATACTCAAAACTCCCTCTTTCTTATAGATCAAGAAAATTTCCGTGGGATCCCACATCAGTTAGAGAGGAGAACGAAACATTTTTTATAAGAGTGCATGAACCTCTCCCTAATAGACGCATTTTAAAATTAAGAGGCTAATGACGATACGTAACGGACCAAAACGAACAATATTTATTAGTAGTGGACTCGAGATACCTGTCAAAACTCTCTCCCTCTCATGGAATAAGAACATTTCTTGGTCAAATCTCTCTCTCTCTCTAGGCCACTTTTTCTTATTAAGAGGGTTGATTCAAACTTCAAAGGCAATAACTATTATTGATCCATGGTGGGTCAGTTTGACTGAATTCTATATCATAACACAGGAAATGGGGACCAATTTTTATTACACTTCTTCCTCATATCATTACTTGCAAGAACACTCATCGGATAGCCTCTCTTTCTGATCTCTGTCACTCTGCACACCACAATCTCTGATCAATATCAGTACTTCCCCATGAAAGAAGCAGCAGCTCATGAGACCATCCCTCACTTGTTTAGATGTCCAATAAGTCTGGATTTGTTCAAGGATCCTGTGACCCTTTGCACAGGACAGACCTATGAAAGATCCAGCATTCAGAAATGGCTGGCATCTGGGAACCTCACATGTCCTGTTACAATGCAGAAGCTTCATGATACTTCCTTTGTGCCTAATAATACTCTTCGCCATTTGATTAGCCAGTGGCTTCAAATGGGTGACCAAATAAGCCCTCACTGCGTTTCTGCTATTGATTCCATGGCTGCTTTGAGAACCAAACTTGAATCTCATGAGTTTTCTTATGAATACAAGCTTCAAGTTCTTCAAAGAGTTAGGATTTTATGTGAACAGTTTCCTTCTCGTAATTCTTGTTTCGTCCAATTTGGGTTCTTGTCAGTGCTTTTGGAGTTGGTTTTTGGAGAAGAAGAAGCTAAACTATCACAAGAGTATCAGGAATTTGTAGAGCAAGCGCTTAGTTTCGTGGTTTCTATGGTTTCTCTTGATCAGATACAGTCCCTAAATATGCTAATGGAGGAGCCTAAACTATCAAGGTTCATGGTTTTGTTTAGTCATGGCACTGCCACCATCAAGATCAGTTTATGTCAGCTGGTTGAGGCAATTTCATCTTCAGTTCAGACTAAAGATCTTGGTGTTTTACTCGGAAACGCTACCGAGCTTTTACGTGAAGTCGTGCAACTTCTACGCCATAACTCGGAGGTATCCGATGCTGCAACCAAAGCCATATGTTCACTAAGTAACATGGAACAACACATCAATAATTTGGTTGTGGAAGGTGCAGTTACAGGGCTTATTACGTACATTTCTAATGCTCAACAAAGAGAAAGAAGCTCTGCAAGAGTGGCAATGGCAGCAATTGAGAAACTTTTAGCCATGAGAAGTGCAAAAGTGGAAGTGGTAAATAATCCAAATGGTGTGAATGCTATTGTGAAGATGGTTTTTAGAGTATCAGATCTTGGAGGCAGTGAAAGTGCTGTTGGATCACTTATAATATTGTGTTATGATTCAGTGGAAGCAAGGGAAGAGGCCATTAGAGGTGGAGTGTTGAGTCAATTGCTTCTGCTATTGCAGAGTCAGTGCTGTGCAAAGACCAAAACAAAGGCGAGAATTCTGCTAAAGCTTCTTAGATCCAAGTGGGTTGAGGACAAAAGGAATATGTAAGGTGTGATAATAATATTCTATGCCCCTCAGCCTTTTTTTTTCCCTTTCAAATGTGAATCTATACATTATAGCCTGCAAATTTGATTGGCTATAGAAGAAATATCTAATAGGGTACATCATCAGGTATAGAAACATTCAGTCATTGGAGATTTATAGTCACATGCAAATGCATTTCAGTATCATTATGTGCATCTGAAAACACTTATAATATACCTGCCTTTCTCGTCAATCAACCGCCCAAGCTCACTGATAACCGATGTTGTTTTCTTTGGGTTTTTTCTTTCGGGCTTGCCCTCGATGTTTTTAAAACACATTTTCTAGGGAGAGGTTTCCACACCCTTGTAAAGAATGCTTCGTTCTTCTCTCCAACGATGCGGGATCTCACAATCCACCCTCTGTCTGGGCCTAGCATCCTCGTTGACACTCGTTCCCTTCTCCAATTGATATGGGACCCCTCCAATTCCCCCCACCCCGGCCAGCATACTGCCTCGTGTCCACTCCAAAGAGATGTGGGATCTCACAATCCACCCTCCGTCTGGGCCTAGCGTCCTCGTTAGCACTTGTTCCCTTCTCCAATTGATGTGGGACCCTCCAATTTCTCGGCCAGCATACTGCCTCGTGTCCACCCCCTTAGCCCCACCTCCGCACTAGCACATTGCCTGGTGTCTTGTTCTAATTCGAAAGGGGGTGGATTGGGGATCCTACATCAATTGGAGAAGGGAACGAGTGTCAGCTAGGATGCTGAGTCTTGAAGAATGGTGAATTGTGAGATCCCACATCAGTTGGAGTGGGGAACGAAGCATTATTTATAAGGGTGTGAAAACCTCTCCCTAGAAAACACGTCTTAAAAACCTCCAAAAAGATCCTGAAAGAGAAAGCCCAAAAAAAGACAATATCTGCTAGCGATGGGCATTAGCGGTTACATTCACAATCCAAAATTTGGTATAATTTGATTTGATACAAGAGAATCAATAAAGCAGATTAGATTAAGTGAACCTGAGGCAGAATCACAGCCATTGATGATGTGTGGATCAAGTCTGCCATGTCCAATAGGAGGTTCAGAATTGAAAGCCTGTAAATATCACGATACACCTTATTAATAAATCATGACAAGTGTCCAATACTTCCAACTTAATAATAGTATCAGCAACCGAAGAGATTTACATGTGGTTTAGAAAGGCAGAGGCAGGGCACATGCTTGAATGGCCCACTCAATTTGCTGGAAGCACTTCTTCCAGCTTGCCTGTCAACGATGGCATTTTTCCTGAATTCTGAACCCCTGCATCTTTCTGATGGGACTTTTCCTTCCCAAAAAGCACATCACAACTACAAATAATTGAACAATGAGAAAGAGAATGCAATATCTTCTGTGAACTTTCTTGAAGAAGTGAGAAGAAATTTGTTTGTGAAAGCATGTTATGAACACTAAAATGGCCGTAAAAGAGAGAGTTCTTTATTAATACGAGGACCCACAAGAGATCTTAAAGAACTCGAGGACAAAGCATTGTGGCCTAGTCATTTCAAAAGTTAATATCAAAGCATTAGCAAAGACTTTTCAGCGTGAAAGAAAAGCTTTCCTAAATGGTGACCTCCATTTTCTAGTAGGGGTCAATCAACCTTAAATAACTGACAGCAATTTTGCTATCTCCATTATCCATCTCTATCCACCTCAACTTTCCATTCAACTTCATGGATTAGGCCAATAACATGAAAAAAATTGAAGCCTTCCACTGTAATGTTCCTAATAGATTCAACAATTATGTTCCTAATAGATTCAACAATCATATAATAGTGGCTAGGAATCACGAACCTCCATAATGGTTTGATATTGTTCACTTTGAACATAAGCGCTCATGGCTTTGCTTTTGAGCTTCCCCACAAGACCTCATACCAATGGAAATAGTATTCCTCACTTATAAACTCATGATCATTCCCTAAATTAGCCGATGTGGGACTCCCTCCTCAACAATTCTCCCCTCGAACAAAGTACACCATAGAGACTTCCCTGAGACCTATGGGGCCCTCGAACAGCCTCTCCTTAATCGAGGCTCGACTCCTTCTCTGGAGTCCTCGAACAAAGTACACTCTTTGTTCGACACTAGAGTCACTTTTGACTACACCTTCGACATTCAATGGTAGATCCACAAGAAAGTAAACTGAATAGCTGACGAACAAACGTGAATGAGGATAAGCAATGGGCAAGATCAAATGAAAGAAAATCAATTCATATTACAATTTGAAGGGATAAGAGACGTAAAATAAACTATTTTTCTACTACTTGCATGGGTTTGTAGAGTTATCTATAGACTATGATACATTTTGTACACTTAGAAAACAAGGAATTGAGTTGTATGTATTATACATTATTACAAATGTCTAAGAAAGTGTTAAGAAATTCTTCAAAGAACTAATTAAACTAGGAGGCCAGTGCTTTGTTTCTTTCACATACGAGATATCCACATAATGAGGATCAAGCAAAGTTGCTATGGTGAATTGGTTTTCAGCCAGCAATGGAGCATGTTTATCCACGTATAAGGCTGCAGCCAGTGCCGCATGCACTTCTGCAAAATAATATACTGATACATCAATGCTAGTATTACAAGAGAAGAGACACCAAGGAATATTTCTCATCAAGTATTACTGTATGATTCTTTAAGTTCTAGATGGCTTACCATATAATTGGCCTCTCGAGAGCATTCCGAATTTCACTCGATATTTTGAGAGTGAAATACATCAAACTCGTTTTAAATATATGAATGAATGTATAAACTATTGATTTTTTTTATAATCGAGCTTTGAAGTTTTTCTCCCCTATACCCGGGGCTCCGGGGTGAGCCTCATGGCTCGGACCTGAGAGACATTATTTAAAAATGATATAAGAATGTAATACTAATAAACGTGATTGTTCCATGTCCACGCCCTTGATTTTCTAAGAACAACATTCATAGTCTCTGTGTCAGGTAAGTATCCATGTCTCATAATCGTACACCTCAATCATGACAACTAACTTTGAGATGTGTATCCTTTTTTTACCTCGAACTCTCAAATTCATCCTATTTGACCTTAAACTTAGTTGCAATTGTGGCCTCAAAATTTCATAAATTTGATGCAACTTTTGTGTGAAGAATCATTAAATAACATATTCTCATAATGTTCAATCACTTGTTCATTGTATGAGAAAGTTCATTTCTCTAGCTAAAACTGTTGTGGAAAATCTATTCAAGTTACCTGGATATCCCTTCAGTGATATGGAAACATCCTCCATCTCTGCAATTGCTTCTTCTCGGTCACCAATTTCATACAGGGCGAATGCTCGGCCTACTCGAGCATAGTCCGAGAAGGCAAAATCTTTATATTTATCAATTACCTGAAATTACACAAGAACAAAGACTAATTAACTCTCTCTCAACAAAACAAGGGATGTAGATTGAAAATGAGCTTCAAAACGAAAGAATTCTAAAGCCTTCTAGTAATAGCTCAAGCCCACCGCTAACAGATATCGTCCTCTTTGGACTTTTCCTTTCGGATTTTCCCTCAAAATTTTTAAAACACATCTATCGACGTGAGATCTCACAGTTCTATCTGGATAATCAAAAATCTCTGATGTTCAGTTAAGTCCTCGTTTCAAGTCATGAATGACTTGTTATACATAGTGGAAGCACAATCCATAGTTAGAAATTCTCAATTGCAATTAAGAGAGGAGTTTCAAAACAAGGCATATCGGTTCTTAGAGCGTAGAGGTGGGCAGGTTCTTCATTTCTCGTTTACAGCAAACCCGATCAAATTCTGATCATGCCCACTTGAATGCATGTTAAGTGTCACGGCCAAGATTGTCCAAGTCATGTTGCCCATGGCCACATACCGTGGCATGCCTAAACCTTTGTTTTTTTATCACTTTATTGTTTTACTTTACTGCTTTCATGATGTATAATTTCCTTATTCAATTTTCTAAATGTAGGACAGTTCGGTAGAATCATGTCTATGCTTGATAGACATAAAATGCCCCAAAATGTACTATAGGGGGACGCAACTAGTCGTCAGCTCCTCTCACCTAGATTTTGTACGACCGTTCGGCGAAATCACATCTAGGCCTACTAGACCTGAATCACCTTAAAATGTAATATAGGGGGATGCAACTAGTTGTCAAATTCTCCCTACCTGAAAAGTTATATGTTATTTAAGCCGTTGTGTTTCCTTTTGCTTGTAGTCATGTAACATTGTTTTCAATTTCTCTCAATATTGCTTTCAAACTCTCTTTCAAAATCTCTCTGTCTCGGTTTTCTAAAACCTTCTTCTCAAAATGGGGCCAAAGGCTTGAGCATATGTTACCTGGCCGTAGGCGACGCGATCTTAAGTTGACTTGACTCACTCAGTGTTGGGAGTGAGTGCGGCACAATCGTCAAATCCGTTGCCAAGAAAAGTGCGACTGTGACACTAAGCCTCAGCCCGAGCATATTAATTTTTCTTAATACTTAAATTTTTCACGATGTCTAAACTGCAGCTGAACAATGTTTATATAGGTTAGGCCAATCAAGACTTAACGGTTAGGAATCATATACCTCTACAGTGGTATGATATTATCCACTTTGAGCATAAATTTTCATGGTTTTGCTTCTAGTTTCCCCAAAACACCTCGTACCAATGGAGATAATATTCTACTTATAATAAACCCATGATCTTTCTCTTAATTAGCCAATGTGGGACTTCTCTTCCAAGAATCCTCAACAATCTTCTCCTCCTACGAAGTACACCATAGAGCCTCCCTAGAAGCCTATGGAGTCCTCGAACAGCCTTCCTTTAAACAAAGCTCAACTCCTTTTGGAGCCCTTGAACAAAGTACACCCTTTGTTCGACACTTGAGTCACTTTTGACTACACCTTCGAGGCTTACTTTTTTGTTCGACACTTGAGGATGCTATTGACATGGCTAAGTTAACGCATGACTCTCATACCGTGATAGGAATCACGACTCTCCAAAATGATATGATATTGTCCACTTTGAGCATAAGCTCCGTGACCTTATTTTTTTTGTTTCCCCAAACGGCCTCATGTAAGTGGAGATAGTATTCCTTACTTATAAACTCATTATCTTCCCAATTTGGGAATTCAAAGTCCTCAAACAGAGTAATGGAAACCGAATCAATGAGCACAACTATGAAAACACATTTGCACGAAAACTAAAATCATATGATAAAAGTCGCAAAAGTAGTGGAAACCTGAGTGAAGTAGAGAAGAGCTTGATTGAAATCACCAAGAGCTTGCAACTCCCTGCCTTTATCAAGAAGCTCCACAGCTTCAGATACTCTTCGGGAAATAGCGGCACTCGCTTCTCGCTCAGAACGGCTGACAGGGTCAAATCTTTCCAGAGCGTCGCAAGAACTGGGCTGAATTGGATTGCTCGGAATTGGGAGGAGAAGGGCAGTGGCGATGGGGAGGGAGAAGAGAAGCAAACGTCTGGTGGGTAATCGAGGAGATGAGATGGGTTTTGAAGGTTTGTTGGGGTTAGGGTTAGGGTTTGTGGAAGAAGAGGGAAAGAGGAGATGGGGAATCAGTGGCCTCGCAGTTGGAGACGCCATGGGCATGGCTGTTGATTTTGGTGGCAAAACTTCAGCCTTATTTTCATATTTTCAATATAGATTGCCTTAACCATTGAGATATCGTTTTAGAATCAAATTTCTAAATATCTCTCTATGAATTTTTAAGGAACAAAAAGGTGCGGAATTTTTATTAGAGATATTAACATATGTGATCGGGGTCCCGTGAGGACCCACTCCAAATGAAGTGGTGGTGAATTTTCGTATAAATACAAAATGAGAAAGGGAGTGAAGAGAGATTTCTTCTCGTTAGCTAAATGGAGACATAAAAAATGAGGGAGACAGTGGGGAGAAAAAATGAGGGAGACAGTGGGAAGATGAAGTGGTGGTGAATTTTCGTTTAAATAGAAAATGAGAGAGAGAGGGAGTGAAGAGAGATTTCTTCTCGTTAGCTAAATGGAGACATAAAAAATGAGGGAGACAGTGGGGAGAAAAAATGAGGGAGACAATGGAAAGAAATTTCTCCTTGTTAAATGGGGACAAAGATTATATACCCCATCTCCAACACTACTAAATTCCCACCTCGCTCTCTCTCTATACTATCTTCAACACTATATATATATATATATATATATATATTTTCTTATAAAACCCTTGATCTCCACGAAAATAAATGAAAATTTTTAGAATGATGAGATTTGAAATAGAAGCGAGGTTAGGAACGGGAAGGCTTCCCCATCCCACCTGATGAACATATCCAAATATCGTTGTTTCCAAAGCACAACAAAAAAATCTTTGATCTTATTACATTCCACCGTTAAATTCACTTTGTTCACCTTTTCAACATATTCAACAAAATCCCGTTTGAGAATGAACTCAAATGTTTCATAAATCAATGAGAATATTCAAATTCTGAAACTCTTTAACTTTAAGAATGGTTTATCTCTAATGATCTCACATGATCTCCACTATCGCACCTAAACCATGTCTAGATGGGATGGAGGAAAGGATTGATCAAGTAAAAATGAGTAAGATTTTGTATTAGTCTTCATCCATGTGTTTACTAATCTCCTACTACTTAACTACGTTTAAAGCAGCAGCTTTTACTTTAATCCCACCATTCACCAACTTCAAAAGTTGAACAAAAAGAGACCCGTCAAGAGATTTTCACACATATCTAGCAGCTACCTTCCAAGAACCTGTAAAAAAAAGCTCTAACTTACTAGACCTCTAAATTATATGATTATACAACCAAAAGTTCTTCCCTATCGCCCAAATCCTAACTCAACTTTCTTTTGATCTCACATCGGACTCGACCTTGGCCGATTTACTCTTCAATTGAATACCTGCCGTTGTGGCACATGTTTCCAACTGCCCAGCTCTAACATTAACAAGAACCATCTATCAGTCATAATGCATCTAAGACTCAATGAAAAGAACCATCTATCAGTCATAATGCATCTAAGACTCAATGAAAAGAAATGAACAAAAGTTCTGAGGATAACGTCTAAATTGAAACAAGGAAGACTGAATAATGTGTTAGGATCGCACAACAAAGCACACACTCAATCTAGATAAACACAAAGAACCGGAGAGAGAAAATGTAAAGAGGAATATTGGCTAAAGATCTGCATTGAATAACGCATAAAGTACATTTTCACACCACTCTCTACAAGGTATATATATGATTCAGTTTACTATATATAACTATCTACTATATATATATATATAAAAACAACAATTGAATAAGCTTTAAACAAGCAGGCTCTTAACCCAATATCATGTAATGTTATGTTTCCATTTCCAATTTTTCCCTGTACAAGAAAGCCAGCCCAGAAGACAAGAACAGATTTAATTTGTACCGTAATTTGTGAGATACAATAAAAGCTGTAACACCATACCTTTCTACTATAATTTTACAATAATTTAGAAAAAAATCAGCAAATGTAGTTAGAGACAATGAACCGATTTCAGCAACAACTGCTCGCGGCTGAATCAGGCTGTGGAGGCTTTTCCTTGAAGATGTTCTTTCTCACACCTTTAGAGCCTTCAGATAAAAGGCTGGGCGTCTCAAGAATCTGCACATAAGAATCATTATTATCACGTTTTTTCGTCCATGCAACATTCAGTAAGTTCGTAGGATAAAGAAGAGGAATAATCATTGTTAAAGCGCGACTTTTCGAGAGGTTTCAAAATTCTTCCACTGCCTAGCAACTCTCATAGATGTCTCAACCTATTTATGAATCTACCAGGAACGTGACAGCAATTTTCGTTCGAGAACTATCAAAGATGTGGTTGTTACAACAGGGGAAACACCTCGTTCCTGACAGTCACCAATCAATATGGATCTTTTGACCAAAAAATAAACTAGAAGTACTGAACTAATACTATTACCTTTAAAACAAGTTCTTCAAAGCACTGTTGTACATTAACTCGAGTTTTGGCACTGCATTCTGTAAAAAGACAACCACATTCCCTAGCCATGTCAATTCCCTCTTTCTTTGTTACTGTCCTAAAGCTTTCCTGAAGAAGAAAATACAGATCAAAAGCTTTCCTGAAGAAGAAAATACAGATAAAAACTAAGCTGGATACAGATATGAAGAACAATATCATAAGAGAATAGAGATCAAAAGAATTTCACTAAACCTCACTTCACATTTAGGGTATGTTGGACATGCCATTTTGTTCTTAGGTTCTTCCCAACGAACATTCGGTTTCTTGTTAAAAAAAATATATATGAGCCAATTAAAACATTTAGAAGTATTAATTTGAAATGTTCATCTAAATCTTCCTTACAGGGAAATGGGAAAATAATTCCGTCGAAAGGGTTTGACCTAATTAAAGTCATTGAAATGAATGGATAGTCAACATGAAGGCTGGGTTTGGAACTAATTTGAGTAAAAAAAAAATTCAAGCGAATTCATTCCCTAGGCTTTAATTGAGCTGATTTCTAAAGCCATAACAATGGTTTGAACGAAACCTTCAACACAAGGACTTCATATTGTATAAGAATCCATGATTTCTTTTTTGCTTTTTACGAGAAAAAATAACTTCAATCGTGGAATGAAATTACAGAAAAGAGTGGATGAAATCCAAGAACCCAAAGTTACAAAGATAAACTCTATGGTCTGAAGGGAGCATAAACTTTAAACCAAGAAAGACTAAAAAAAGAAGGTTAAGCCATTCATTTCAAGACATAAACACCAAACTGAGTCTCTAAACAGGTTAAGCCGTAGAATTGTTTTCTCCTTAGTAATTAAAAAATCAACTGAACTCCACCATCAGAAACTTAAACAAAATTAATTAAGAATGTTCAATATTGCACTTAATAAACTATTTTGGATTTATACCTGAACCTCACTTCATTAGAAAGACATTTAAGAAAACAAATAACCTATAACTACGTTTGTAATTAATGATATTATTAATGGATTTGGATTTGAAATCAGAAGGATCATGGTCTCTGTTTTACCAATTGATTTTTTTTTTTTTTTTCAATAAGATATAAAGAAACTAAGATGAAATATCTAATGGCTTCCTAAATCTTGCAAGGAAATATAATTTTTTGTTCCAAACCTTGGAATTCACTTGGGAGTGAATTTCCAATCTCGAGTTCATACATTCCAAAAAACTTTGTTAGGCCTCCAATAATATATGTCTATACTAGGAAGAGCAAAATGGACAAGGAGAATGTGAGATCCCACCTTGGTTGGGGAGGAGAAGAAACATTCCTTATAAGGTGTGGAAACCTCTCCCTAGTAGAAGCATTTTAAAAACCTTGAGGGGAAGCCCGAAAGAGAAAGCCCAAAGAAGACAATATCTGCTAGTAGTGAGCTTGGGTTGTTACAAAGAATGTATCTCTTATGACAGTTAGTTAAGAGTACGAGTTTGGTATAGTTTGCAGGAGGGACGTGAGTTTGAGAACATACATGTAATTTAGGAAAGGCTTTGGCCTTTGTGCTTGGAGATGAGTCAGCCTAGTGTCTAGATTTCATTATTAAGGTGTCTTGACACTCTTCAAAGTTTTTTCATAATAGTATATAACCGCTTGGATACCTAACACACCCTTATGGAAAAAGCATAGCTATTCATAACTCACTTAATCGGCTCTTAAATTATCAAATGGTTATTAGTAATTAACCTGAAAGTTCTTCGGAACACTAATTTCAGTTCACCGAACACGATCAATTAACCAGCATCTATACAAATGTTACAGGAACCAGCTTCAGGCTTATAGAAAATTTCAAATGAAAGTTGAAGATGCATACCTTATCGACTTTGTTCCCCACAAGCATCTTGATGCAATCTTGATTTGTTGAATATAGGTCTATTTCCTTCGCCCATACCTCAGAGAGGTTTGTAAAGGTCTCCCTCCGCGTTACATCATAAACTGAAACAGTTAACGTTTGATGTCATAATCAAGACAACAACACAGAAGGCAGTAGAATAATATTGGACAGCCAAACAAATGACCAACTTCGAATTTGAAAACATAATGAACACCTTTTAAACTAAACACATCTAGGATATTTAATATTTATACTTTGCCAAGAATTTTTATTTCCTTAAAACAATCACATAAAAAGGGGAATAGAACACACCCATGATGATCCCTTGAGCGCCTCTGTAGTATGAACTAGTCAATGTTCTGAATCTCTCCTGCCCAGCTGTATGATTTAAGATTGGATTAGATTCTATAGAATGCCTTGCTTGGAGATCTGGTAAACCAGATTTCTTTCATGCAGGTTCAGTACAAGAAATATAAATGTGAGATCCCACATCGGTTGGGGAGGAGAACGAATCATTGTTTATAAGGGTGTGGAAACCTCTCCTTAGTAGACACGTTTTAAAAGCCTTGAGGGGAAGCCCGAAAGGGAAAGCCTAAAGAGGACAATATCTGCTAGCGGTGGGCTTGGGCTGTTACAATATAGAAGTAATGCCCTAGTACCAACAAATAAGTCATGGAAAATCAACAAAGACAACCATATCATCTTTATAATTGACAGCACTAGAACCATCAAACAACAATTGAGAATTAGAACTGATACTTTGAGATTCCTTAGTCTGTTAAGTTAAGATTCAGATTTAATCAAAACATAATTTAGTATATTGTCCAGCTGCCTATTCTTCACGGTTATAGTTAAACAATTGACAATTAACTATGCAATATCTTCAGGTAAAGTAATCATATTACTGATCCGTACCGTGCTTCTCTGCAAGAACGTGTATCTTGCTTGTGTGAAAAAGAGAACAGACGCCCTCTCAGAAAGTAAAATGGAGGAAGAAGCAAGAATGGAAGAATGCTACAAAAATCATGTATGTGGAGAAGTTTAATTACCTGTATCCCAAATTGCAAGCTTCAGCCTTTTACCCCCAGCAGTAACATACTTTACCTTAAAATCCACACCTGCGCATGAAAATGACAAGCAATTAGAATAGATTTCTAGTTCTCTGATGCTTACCTGCCATCACAAGCCAAATAAGTAGAAGTTAGCAAGGTTTGTAGCGTTTTGCACTTCAATCAAGCAATCCAACACAATGAAACAAGCAAATGTAGGATTTATAATCAAAATATCATTTCAAATTCTCAATTTTGTTAATGCTAATTCAATTAAGAATGAGATAGAAAACATAATTTCAGTAGTGCATTTTAAAATTCAACCAAGTTTACAAAGGTAAAAGGAAAATCTTTTCAACTAACAACTCCCACAGTAAGAAACGCAAGTAAAAAAGGCCTTTCATAATGCTATAATGCAATTCCTGCAAATAACAACAGTACAAAGCAATAAAAATGAACCATACATTACTTGGAAATATTATTTTCCATTAGAAATTCTTCTCATTTTAGCTTTTCAGAAATGAATGTATGTAGCTAAGTTCCTTTAACTGTCCTAAAATGAAACTTGACCTGATTGTCTAAGAGCCTCTTTCTTTTCTTGATGAAATATTGTTGAAAGATTAATGGAATCTCATAATCTTATTCCTCATTTTCTCAACAATGGTCCTCTCAATTTTCCCTTTCATTTCATCTTTTGCCCTCTATCTCATCTCAATCCCATGCAGCAAATGAAAGTGAAAATTCAGCACTAGCATTTCATTATCTAACATCAATTTTCTTTAAAATGATAAACCAATGTACAGCAGCAAACAATACAAACGATTTTCCTATGCTCATATGTATATATATAGATCTGTATGACAGAACTAACCGATTGTTGGAGAGAGATCCTCGAAGCTGTCGGAAGTAAAACTTAAGAGCAGACTACTTTTTCCAACCCCCGAGTCCCCAATCAACAATAATTTGAACAAGTAATCAAACTCGGACGTCGAATCCATCAATCAACAATTTTAAAAAATAAGAATCCTCCCGGTTACGTACCTAATCAAAGAAAAGAAAAACCAAATCTCAGCGGATTCACAGAACGCAAAACAGCATGTGGCATTACCAAGGGAGATTAGGAAAAAAAAAACATAAATGAAATTGAAGATATCATCCCGTAAGAACAGATCAGACACAATACCCAAATACTCCAATCCAATGTAAAATCGATGGCGCGTCCAATGAAAAGGGGAAACGAAACAAAGAAATTGAAGAACTCCGTGATCTTGGTTAGGCTATAGAATTAGAAAAAGGAACGGCAAATGAAAATGGCGAATCCTTTATGGATCCCGCCCTTGAGTCAACTCAGGTGATCGATCGATTGGTAGCGGAAGCAAAGCAACCACGAAATAAAAATGGCAAGGTTGCGTGAGTTTCTATTAATTTCAAAAATCTTGGAAACTTAATTCATAAAATATTGGCTACCAATAAATTTTTAATAATGTTTATAATTAATATTATTCGACTCTAAATTTTCCTATTTAATCTAAGGTTATTACTATAATGCGGAATTATTTATATACGCTCTTATTATAAATGCAACATTAATTCATTCCTTATTTATTATCGCGAGAAAACAATGTCCAGTTAAATACTCTATACTAACATATAGTTTATTGATGCAATTACAATTCAACTTATACTAACTTATAGTAATAATGCAAATACAATTCAACCTACACTAATCTAAACAATTAAACTGGAAAACAAATCTATCTTAGACATGTGTCACGGTTACAAGGTTTGCGATGCTTCCGTTGGTCTCAAATGGGTGTCTTGCCTTTCTGAAATGGAGTAGCACGAGGCTTGAATATTTTAAGAATACTCAGTAAGCGAACCCCATATCGGGGTTTATGTAGCAAACGCATGCAAATGAGATGATGGGACCTATCCTTCAATCTATCTTCCTACGGTGCTATCCTAACGGGTAACTTGGATGTGTACCATATACTCTACATATACTCTACACAACGTGCAAGTATGGACTCACCAGTCAGTTCGCACCCCGCTAGGCCACTTTCCTTGTCGGGCAAGTATACTCTGGGAGCTTTTTAGGTTGGACACCCGTTAGAACTAGTAACTATCACGGCAGCGCTATGTAAAACATAACGATCGTTCTCCTGCTCTTGGGTGTACGTAATGGAATAGGGGTATCCCCCAATGCGGACACATAATCTCACATTCCATGCGTCTATTATAACATACCATGACATGCGATTCATGTAGAAAACATCTCAACTATCACATAAACATTCTTAAGCACAACACATCACGTCAAGTTATATCGCACACCAAGTCATTTCAAAAAACCATACATTCACATTGCATATTTTTACGTATTAAATCGTAAGAATCTAACATACAATTTATGACACGTGCGAGTCTAGGGGTCAGATTTGTTTGGCATCTATGCCTCTGACTCGACTATGACGGATTTCCTGCTTCGCTTTGGAGAAGCAATTAGGGGCAAACAATTCTTCATTGTTGGTACCAAAAAGAAAGCAGCGGATTCAGTAGCCTAGGCTATAACAAGTGTTCGGTGTCATTATGTTAATACAAAATGGTTCGGGGGGATGTTAACAAATTGGTCTACTACCGAAACGAAACTTCATAAGTTCAGGGACTTGAGAACGGAACAAAAGACGGGGGACTCAACCGTCTTCCGGAAAGGGATTAGCTAGGGGAAACTAACTGTCTAAGATAGTGGCCGTCCAAAAGAGGGAATAAAGAGTAGGAAAGGTCCGGGGATTCTTTCCTATATGTACTCTTCGATTCTCATTTCCTTCATCATCTTTTTGCACTTTCTTTGTGGTACCTTTTTGTTGTCCTTCATTTTGAGTAATCCCGATTTCCCTCTTTTTTTTCTACTTGCCTTTGTTTTTTCGATAAGATCCCTAAATTCAACAAATTCTGCTTCATCATTTTTTCCAATTAAGTGAAAATAGAGTCGATCTTTAAGAGCACGTGCCAAAATACAGCATACAATTGCGTAACCTACGACGGTAGAGCCACTTATTTGGTAGGCCTTAGTCGATGTACTCCCTAAAATATACGTAAGCTCCTAGCTCCTTGTATGCGTCCTACGCTTTCGTTGGTGATTGGTTCCTATTGGGTTGTTCTACACTTTTGTTAGTATTTCACAACATAATTAAATTCCAACTTGAAATTGTGAAATAGGGCCTTATATTGACCTATTTTACCTTAAACGAGCTTGAAATCGAGTCTGGGAGGGTCGAAACAGTGCCAAACAAGTTGGAAATAGGTTTCTGAGACGAATACACCACTCGAGCCGAGGGGGAGTTTGCACCAGACGCTGACACATAGCACAATCAGAAGCGGCCGCGTGTGCAAGTCGAAGTCGGGTTGAGGCACGGGTCATCAGGCAGTTCGAGTCTCGGTCACAGTTTCTGGGCTAGGTTCTATTATTGGGTTGCGGGAATTCTATCTGGGCCGAGGATTTGGGCTGCCGAAATCAGGTCGAGGTGTGGGTCGTTAGGCAGTTGATAGCTCTCCAAAAGTAGAGTTAGACAAAGTCTTTTTAGAGTTAAGTTTGCAATCATACTCACCATTTTCTCATTAATTGCATTAAATAGTCAATTGTGGTATAATATGAAAAGAAGATCAATTTGCATAAATCGAACTTAATTGTACACTTAATTGAGTTATTTTGTAAAATTCCAGAGCATTTTATGTTGAACCATGATGCTGTAGCAAATCTGGAAACAACACTGCTTGCAAATCTGGAAACAACACTGCTTGCAAATCTGAAAATAAATTGCTGACCCTGATGTTGAAGTAATCCATGTGGGTTATTGACTACCAAATTCGAAACATCGTAGGTGGAAAATTTTATCCTTTCTCTGCTCTAAATGAGAAGAAATAAACATTATAAAATGAAAATGATACCTAAAAAGGAGTGGAGCCACACTTTGGGAGAGGATTTTCGGATTAGACAGCAGAGCCTCTGCTGTGAAACCATAGAAGAAGAAAAACACTAAACCAGTAGCTATTGACAGCAGAAGAAAAGAAGACCAAGACAGATAAATTAGGGCAAACAGGTGGACGTGAGAGCTCAAAAGGAGGGAACTTCTATTGAAGAATAGCAACAAAGCTCGATAAATCTCTTATTCCTTACTCTCTCTTCTTATTCTATACCTTTTATATGATTGAGATGTGTGTTCCTCTGTTCAATTCAGTTTGTATGGAAAGCTAGACTTTAGAGGGGAGGCCAGAGAGTTTTATATAGTTTAAGTATGTTGACGGTATGATTTTAGTTTACTAAAGAGTTGCTATTAATGATTTATGTAACGACCCAAAATTTTCTACTTAATTTAAGGTTGCTACAAATGGTATCAGAGCCAGTCACCGGACGATGTGCCGGCCTTCTCGCTGTTTCCCGAAGGGGGGTAGACACGAGGCGGTGTGCCAGTAAGGATGCTGGGCCCCAAAGGGGGGTGGATTTGGGGGCGGTCCCACATCGATTGGATAAAGGAATGAGTGTCAGCGAGGACGCTGGGCCCCGAAGGGGGGTGGATTGTAATGTCCCACATTGGTTGGGGAGGATAACAAATCACCCTTTATAAGGGTGTGGAAACCTTCCCCTAGCAGATGCGTTTTAAAGCCTTGAGGGGAAGCCCAAAGGGAAAGCCCAAAGAGGACAATATCTGCTAGCGGTGGATCTGGGTCGTTACAGCATGGCCCACTTTGACCCTCGAAAGTGGGCTTGAGAGTCTATTAAAAGGAACTAAAATCTACCCCCTCGAATGTTACCCAGAACTCACGTAGAATTGATAATTTACTTATTACTTACTACTTATGATAGTGTATACTTGCACTTATTCTTGTGATTTTATTACTTACTACTTATGATAGTGTATACTTTAGTGTATACTTGCACTTATTCTTGTGATTTTGACATCATTTTATTATATACATCCACAAACGATTAGTAGTTCAGGTCTCGGTCATGGTTTCTGGGCTGGGTTCTATTATTGGGCTACGGAAATTCTGTTTGGGGCAAGGATTTGGGCTGCTGAAAATGGACTAGGTCATAGTCGGGTTTAAGGCTACAGGTTTATGGGTTGGTTTCGGTTGTGGTTTCGAGTCACGACTAATAGGTTAGGCCGAGGCGCGGATTGGGTTTTCTGGTTTGGGCTAAGATGTTTCGGTCGCGGGTATTGGACTCGACTGGGTTGGTTTCAGTTCGGGTCGCGGGTCGGGATTCGTCTTCTTCGCCTGGTTATAAAAAAAAATTTGGCAACTTTTCTCTCTCTTTAGTAACGTCGTTTTCAACGTTCTTTTTCCTCCTTTGTCTTTCATTTCTGAGTCACCTCTTCCTCCTATTCCCGTTGATGATGTTTGTTTGGCTCGTATAGGCCGAAAGCTTCCAAATCTAGAGAGATCCGAAAACCCGAGGTTTTGTCTTCCTTATCTGACGGTGTACAACGTGTATGAAACGTCAAAATCTATCTCTGGTGTGTGTACAGGTCTCTGTAATGATTTTCGTGGCATAAATCGGAGGTTTCGACGTCGGTTTCATATAGGTTCACTTTGCCAAAGCATTATCGGTTTCACTGTCTCTCTCATTTTCTCACCCTTTTCTTTTCTTACAGGTGGTTCAGAGGTGGCTAAAGTTTGAGGTTTGGTGTTGTGGTGATCAAGAAGTTAGGCGGGGGTCGTGAGTCGTGTGAGAACGAAAACTCCAGTATTCGTCGGAGTTTTCGGGTCTCGTCGGCGACCATAGATGCCTCTGACTTTTTTCTTTTTTTTTTTTTCGTCTGATCCGTTACAAGTATTATTCATCGTTAAGGTTATTAATATAATCTTGAATAGTATGTAATACAGAGAATCGTGTTAAAGTATTAATTTAAAGAGTCTATAATAATAGATAAGTTTGGATGTCTTGTCTTGGTAACACTATTGATCCCCTCATTTTATAATTGTTACAAATGATTATATCCAAATCATTTATGTGGAGACATGTAAGTGAAGTTATCTTATCCACGTAGGTTAAAACTCTGATATGACCTATGGAGCTCTGTCACGATGGAGGAGATTATTCCTCCGTCAAACCTCAAGATTTTGATTCTAATTTTCAAGCCAATTCTTGAGCTTTCAAAGTCCGTGGGAGCTTGGACTATAAATAAGGAATTTTGAGCAACAATTTGGTGAAAAAGTTGAGGTTTTGGAGTAGTTGACGTTGCAAGCTTTTCTTTTTTTGAGTATTAAAGCCTCAAATTTGACATGGGAGCTATATACTCGGTGAGACTCAAATTAATTCTCACACCTTCGTAAGAAGATTTCTAACAATTTTCATGAAGGATTTAAGGGTTTTGCTTCGACGAGAAGCTAGTTTCCAAGGGATCTTCCACGGTCTATAACTTCATCCACGGTGAGCCAAAATTCGTGAAATCAGTTCTTAGGTCTTCCTTGGCACTTTATCTACAAGATTGTAGAAGGAATAATATATATATATATATATATCTTACGAGACTTTAGAAGGTAAGTTTTTGAGGTATCAAGCCACGATCCATGCAAGGCCTCCTTTTGCCTGAGGTTGTAAATGACATTACTGGTTCAATTGAACCAGCCGACAATGAATCCTTTTTCATTTTAGCCCTTTTTCAGGTTGGTTATCCGTACAATTGACACCCTACATATCCTATAGAAGAAGTTGTGATAGATTTAAACATCTCAGGTGTAAGAACCAAGGTCTCGAACACAATCGAGTAAGTAAGTAGTCATTTTGATCTTTCTTAAAAAATATTGGTAGGAATTGCTTTGGATTGACCTAAAACCTTTAGTTAACTTAGAAATAACTAAAAATGGAAGGATTAGGTCAATAACCACGAGTTAAGGACTTATATCGAATGTTTTACTTGGGAATTATAAGTTAGGAAATTAACCCACTAAATGATATTCGTTGTGCACAAAATTTTAAAAGATGATCTAGTACTATATAGTAATAATGTATAAAATTTTTGACAGACATAGAAGTATGTGTAGGGCCTAAACCAAATATAAGGGTAAAATGACTAAAATATCCCTACGATCTCCTTACGATACTTCATGGTCCACATGAGCCATAAATAACTTGAAATTTTATATAAGGCATCATTGTAAGGTTGTGAATGACTATGCATCATTTAAAGACATTAGAATATGATTAGGCTACGATTGAGACAGAAAATGACTAGAATACCCTTATTATGTTTTTAGGATCTTTTCAAGGTTTAAATGGACTTAAGATGATATTAAATTTTGTGTGAATCTTTTTTGTGATATTGTGGATTAGTATAGATAATTTCAAAGGTATTGGAACATATTTAGGGCATAAACCAAGACTCGGGATGGAAAATGACGAAAATACACTTAATGTGTAACTCGTGGAGTTTGTGGTTTTCATGACCTCTAATTAACTTGAAACTTTGCATACCACTTATTTAAGGGATTATGAATCACGTACGTATGACTTTAAGGTCGTAGAAGCATAATTAGGGCATGAATCACGATAAAGTTATTATGAAAATACCCCTAATGACTATTTTATGAGAATTCATTGCTTCAATTACCATGAAACTTTTATTCATGATATTATGTAAGACATACAACTTAAGTTTAGGTTGTGCCTTAAGTTTTAAGGACCCTTACCGCTAAAACTTATGAACTTAAGATGATGTTGTTCTAAGGTCAATAACCAAGGCTTACTAGGTACCAATCTACCTAGATTAGTCTAACGACCTAAGTTTCTCCTTAGACATTCCGTAACGTGGTACATCATGATCTCATGTTTTCTTTACTAAGGTGGGATGCCCTTTTTTTATAGGATGTCAGGCTCAGGTCCTAAGGGACAAAAGGGATTGTCGGTGCCAACAAATACCGAATATGGATACCAAATCTTGATATGAACCTTGAGCATGGGACGTTAGGACCTTGCTACAGGGGGTGCCGAGGCAGTTAAGATTCTAAAAAGGGATCCCAAATCTTGATATGAACCTTGAGCATGGGATGTTAGGACCGTGTCGCGGGGGATGTTGAGGAAGTTATGAGTTAAATCTAGATTCTAAATTCCTGGCATGGACATAAGGATCGTATCGTAGAGAATGCAGAGAATTATGGGGGCCACCATGTGCCAAATTCAAATTCTAAATCTTGGTCAGATCCTAGAAAAAAGTCTCGATGTCCATGTTGTTTACCAACCATATGACCTAGCAGGTCTCCTAGGAGAGTGGTTTAGGGTTAGACTAGTGCAATGATTTGATACGGTTTACTTTGTAATTGTTATAATAATTTGATCCAAATCATTCCTGTGGAGACATGTGAGTGGGGATATCCTATACAATGAGTTTGCATAAGACTATACCACAAAATATTTAATCACTCTTTATAAATATGTTAATTGAGAAGATTAATATTTCATAAGTTTATCATATGTGACTTGATCATAAACTTCTGCCTGTGAGAGTTTGTCCTTTGATTTACATAGATGAGAATGACATTTGTAGTCGATTCAACAATGGAAACGTAATCCTAATGTTGTTCATTAAGTGTTTATTTTGGGACTTCAACAATGGAGCTCCACCCTTTTATTCGCCCAAACAAATTGTTCATTATAGAATCAATGGTATTTAAGGTGCAAGATATAATTATAGGGTAAAATAAACTTTTAACCCAACTGTAATTACAATACCTCGTGAGAGATCGACTTGATATAATGGTTATATCAATAGACACAACTTGCCCTACCGTGCATAAGAGTTCAACTATAAATTTATAGTGGAATGACTTATAGTTAATGAGTGAAAATTGATTAATCAAAGAGTTTAATTAATGAATTTTATATCATTAGATTTTTATTCAAATTAATATACTAATATAAAAGAAAAAAGACCGTCATTGAAGTCACTATTCCCATTTTTTATTTTTCATATCAATGAATATATTTCTTTATTTATATGACTTAGATGTCTCGTATTTTTTGAAAAAGCAATTCAATTGATGAGATTGAGATTGATATTTCAATCACTATTAAACAAAGATTAATTAACCATTTAGTCTTGGATGCACGTCCTTAAGAATAATTTTTCAAAGCCTTCCATGAGAAAACGAATATATATTATAAGTGAGTTTTGCCGTACTTATAAACGTATTTCGGGATGAGATCGAGTACATGCGGCGGTTCGGAAGATGTTAGATTATATGCCCTCGGACCCAAGTATTTTGAGTTTGCTTTTGATTTCTTCCCAGGACTTCATACTAATGGAGATAATATATTTTACTTATATAGACATCTGCTTTTGACTTTTGATTCGAGTACCGACATCTTGTATTGAATGTGAATTTATAAACTTGGCCTAGCAGAATAAGTTACTAGACAGTAACTTTATAGAATTGTTAATAGACTTAGTATAAAATAATCTTAGAAGAATTGTTAGTAGACTTAATAGAATAAGTTAGTGAATGGGAGTGTTAACAAATTGTAGATAAGCTTTGTGCTTTAATTAGAAAAATGATTAGTGGTTATCAGAGGAGAAAGTTTAGGCAAGTCCGTGCTTTCTACATTCCAAATACTCATCGGATATATGTTTTTTTTTACAACAAAATGATGAGAATTGAAAAACTATGTGCTTAAGTTTCTTTGTTCTAAAAGATTTTTTCCTTCAAACGGTTCTTTTTGCTCTTTTTATTTGTTTTGACATATTTCGATCATAGGTCATTTCCAACCTTGAAGACTATTACATGGAGAGCGGAGATGATCTAGTTGGAGTGAAGCGTGGGTGAGATCAATATGGAATCAACTTTGCACGCTCAAGCTAGAACATCATCATAAGGTGAGTTTCTGGCACCACTCCAACATGTTCTAGTGTTGGAATAGGAAGCGAGATGTCAGGTGGAATATCAAACATTACGATCGAGGATTTAAACGTTTGAGATTCGGCAACTAGAATCCAGATCAAGTCGGACAAAGGTAGAGAAGGATACATCACAAAGGCTCCTCTTCATTAGCAATGTCGTGAGCTTAAATTCGACAAAGGCTCCTCTTCTTGACGACATCGGGGGTGCGTCGTTTGACGGTGTATGCATGAAGAATATCACCATTTTGGGTCTTGCTCCCTCGGTAAAACGGCATTGTAATTTTATCTCGGGTCTTAGCATTATACTTGAAAAAATCACCTAGACTTAGGTTATATTTAATTAGCCGGAATATGCCTAAGTAATAAGTATACCCAACCGTCTAAAATACTTAGTGGGAGGTAAAAGGTATATGAGATACATCGTTTTCTTTTTACACTCTCTGGAAAATTCACACCGTGAGATTCATGCTCGGCCTTGTGTCGCCCTGGGGGCGGCCTCCATTCGGAAGGTATTTGCATGAGTCAATAACAAGGTGAACAGAGAAAGTATTTATAGTAAGTGGGAGAAGGAAGTATATCAACACATCCTATGGTCTCCACAACTAGGTTGCACCGTGAGATTCCCATGTTTCACCTACATGTTGCCCTAGAGCAACTACCCATTCGAAGGGTCGTAATATGGGAGTCAGAACAACGGAAACTCCAGAAATGGATAGGATTTCTTAGGTCCATTCCCAACTTTGGTTTTTTCATTCAATAGCATTGTTGGGGCCGATCTCTAAGGTCTGAAAATGGCGGGTCATACTTACGAAGAAGAGTTAGTATATTCTTGACCAAAGTAGCGATAACTAGGACTATAGGAATAAGAGTTATTCTGGGATTAGTATTTAAGTCAAGAATGTCTTGGTTTAGTGAATGAGTGATTGACTGCCCCTCGGTAGTTATTGCTCTAACTCACTAAAGTATCGTTGCAAATTAATAATTTTTTGGTACATTATTACATTTGCTAAATCTGATTGGATTAAGAAAAGGATTAAGTCAATCCACTTATAGAATTTGTTTTAAATCGCATCATGTCAAGCTCAATAGTACAATTACTCGCTTCTAAGAAATTAAACGGCGACAATTACGCAACAAGGAAATCAAACCTAAACACAATACTTGCAAATGATGATTTGAGATTTGTTTTAACTTAGGAATATCCCCTAAACCCCGGCTCAAATGCAAACCGAACAATTTGGGATGCAGATGACAAAAAGGGTAAGGGGAAAGATAAGATCCCTACTGACCCCAAATGCAAGGTTCAAAATACAAATAATGGAAAATGTTTCCATTGCAATGAAAACGGGCACTGGAAAAGTGACTGCCCAAGATACCTTGTAGAGAAGAAAGCTGAAAAGGCACAACAAGGTAAATATGATTTACTAGTTGTAGAAATATGTTTAGTAGAGTATGATCACTCAACCTAGATATTGGATTCAGGGGCCACTAATCATATTTGTTTTTTTTTTTTTTTTTTTTTAGGAAACTAGTTCTTGGAGAATGATTGCGGAAGGCGAGATAACACTCAAGGCTGGAATAGGAGAAGTTATCTCAGCAAGATCAGTAGAAAATTTTAAGTTGTTGTTTTGGAGATAGATTCATTATATTAGATAATGTACTTTTTGTTCCTTGAATAAAAAGAAATCTAATATCTATCTCTTGTTTATTAGAACAATTGTATAAAGTATCTTTTGAAATCAATGAAATGTTCATTTGCAAGAGAGGTATTCATATTTGTTCTGCAAAACTAGAAAACAACTTATATATGTTAAAATAGAGCGAAACAACAGCTATTTAAAATACCGTGATGTTTAAAACAGCTGAAACTCAAAATAAACGACAAAAGATTTCTCCTAATGCCTATTTTTGGCACTTAAGACTAGGCCACATTAATCTCAATAGGATTGGGAGATTGGTTAAAAGAGGACTTCTAAATCAGTTAGAAGACAACTCTTTACCTCCATGTAAGTCCTGTCTTGAGGGTAAAATGATTAAACGACCTTTTTCCAAAAAAGGTTATAGAGCCAAAGAAACCTTAGAACTCGTGCATACAGATCTCTGTGGTCCAATGAATGTCAAAGCACGAGGAGCGTATGAATATTTTATCAGTTTTATTGATGATTATTCAAGGTATGGCTATATTTACCTAATGCATTACAAGTCTGAAGCTCTTGAAAAGCTTAGAGAGTATAAGACTGGGGTTGAGAATTTATTAGGAAAAACTATTAAAACACTTCGATCAAATCGAGGTGGAGAGTATATGGACTTAAGATTCCAGGACTATATGATAGAACATATAATAGTGGAAGACCACGTAAGAAATCATCAACCTCGCAGAAAACAGAATGTTTGTATCAACAAACGCTACATTCTTATAGGAAGACCATGTAAGAAATCATCATCCTCGCAGTAAACTAGTATTGAGTGAGATTTCTAAAGAAGCTACGGATAAAACAGAAAGAGTTGTTGATCAGGATGATTAGAACAAGAGTTGTTGATGAATCTGGCACTTCTAGTCAATCACATCATTCTCAAGAGTTGAGAATGCCTCGACATAGTGGGAGGCTTATAACTCAACCTGATCGTTACTTGGGTTTGGCAGAAACACAGGTCATCATACCTGATGATGGCGTTGAGGATTCATTAACCTATAAACAGGCAATGAGTAATGAAGATAGAGATCAATGAATCAAAGTCATGAATCTTGAAATGGAGTCAATGTACTTCAATTCAATCTGGGGACTTGTAGATCAACCAGATGGGGTAAAACCTATTGGTTGCAAATGGATCTACAAGAGGAAACGAGACCAAGCCAGTAAGGTACAAACCTTTAAAGCTCGACTTGTAGCGAAGAGTTATACCCAAAGAGAGGGGGTGGACTATGAAGAAACCATCTCTCCTGTTGCTATGCTTGAATCGATTAGAATACTCTTGTCCATTGTCACATTTTATGATTATGAAATTTTGCAAAATGGATGTCAAGACAGCCTTTCTAAACGGAAATCTTGAGGAGAGTATCTATATGGCTCAACCAGAGGGGTTCATTGAACAGAATCACGAGCAAAAGGTTTGCAAGCCTAAAAGATCCATTTATGGGTTGAAGCAAGCATCTCGATCTTGGAATATAAGATTTGATACTGTGATCAAATCTTATGGAAATCTTATAGCTTTAAACAAAATGTTGACGAACCTTGTGTTCACAAGAAGATAGTCAATTCTACAGTAGTTTTCCTAGTGTTGTACGTTGACGATATCCTACTCATTTGAAATGATGTGGGATTTCTAACTGACATTAAGCATTGGCTAGCGACACAACTCCAAATGAAAGATTTGAGATAGGCTCAGTTTGTTCTTGGAATCCAAATTGTTCGAAATCGCAAGAACAAAACACTAGCATTGTCTCAGGCATCGTACATCGACAAAATGTTGGTTCGATATAAGATGCAGGACTCCAAGAAAGAATTATTACCTTTCAAGCATGGAGTTCATTTGTCGAAGGAATAAAGTCCTAGGACACCTCAAGAAATTGAGTATATGAGACATATTCCCTATGCATCAGCAGTCGGTAGTCTAATGTATGCCATGTTGTGTACCCGACCCAACATATGATATGTTGTGGGAATTGTTAGCAGATATCAGTCCAATCCGGGACATGTTCATTTGACTGATTTTAAAAATATCCTCAAGTATCTTAGGAGAACGAGGGACTATATGTTGATGTACAGCGCTAAGGATATGATCCTTACAGGGTACACTGACTCAAATTTTAAGACCGATATCAATTCAAGAAAATCGACATCGGGATCTGTTTTCACTCTGAATGAAGGAGCAATAATATGGAGAAGCATAAAGCAAGGTTGCATTGCTGATTCCACCATGGAGGCTGAGTATGTTGCTGCTTGTGAAGCAGCGAAAGAATCTGTATGGCTTAGGAATTTCTTAACTGATTTGGAAGTTGTTCCAAATATGCATCTGTCTATCGCTCTTTATTGTGATAATAGTGGAGTAGTTGCAAATTCTAAAGAACCAAGAAGCCATAAGCGAGGAAAACATATTGAGTGCAAATATCATCTCATAAGGGAGATTGTACAACGAGGAGATGTGGTCGTCACACAGATAGCCTCAGAGCACCACATTGCTAATCCATTTACAAAGTCCCTCACGACTAAAGTGTTCGAAGGTCACCTAGTGAGTCTAGGACTATGAGTTATGTACTTTATGGCAAATGGGTGAAATTGCATGAGTATGTGATGCCCTAGTTTATTGTATTTATGTCTTTCTCTCTACTCAACATTATAAAACTCACTAGAGTTTTAGTCCAAGTGGGAGTTTGTTGGGTTTTATGTCCTAAACCTCATAGTTTGTAAACAAAAACATATTTTATTTTCAATAAAGTTATTATTGATGTTTATTCAGTAAAGATTGTTATTGAATAAAGTGAATTTTACGATCATTAATTTAAATCACATAAGAGTAGATCAAGTTTAAGTATATAGTCAAAATGATCTATAGTACAGAGATAAGGTTGAGTACCTTATCTTGGGGACACTATGGATGCGGCCCACTTTTGTACATGATATAAACAATATGATCACTAAATTGTACATGTGGAGACATGTGAGTGGGGGTGTCCTATGCAATGAGTATTGCATAAGATCGGACCATGAAGAAAATCACTCTCACTTTTTAATGTCGGTTACTGTTGAGACTGATTTTTTCACTTGATGACCTAGGTAACTCGACCTTAATCCTAAGCTAACTATGAACTCCTGTTTATTCAAAATTATCTTTAGATTTGCATGGGTGAGAGTGGTCTGAGTTCACCGACTCAATAAGCCTCACATTTCAAGGGTAAGACTGGGTGAATAGCTGGGGACATAGGGTGCAAGATAGAATTCACTCCTACCCGCTTTTAGGGATAATAGAGAGGTTGTTCCCTTGTACTAACTCTAGGTCTTGAACAAGAGACCCCACCCTCTCATTGGCCAGAGGGATTCGATTTGGTGGTTGGACCACAAACCAATTATTCATTAGAGGATCAGTGGGACTTAAGGAACAAGAAGTAACTTTAGGGGTAAAACGGTAAATTGACCCAGCTCTAGTTACGAACAACCTGTGAAGGATCGACTTACTAATCATGGTTATATCAAATGGACAAAAATATATCTATAGTGAGGGGAGTGCAACTACTAGGCTAGAGTGGAGTGTCCTAGTAGTTAATGAATGTTGGTCAACAAGGTTAATTAGTTTAGCCGGTTAATCTCGAATCGTTGAAGCCCATGATCTATAGGTCCATTAGGTCCCCCTGCTAACTCATATCGGACTAAATCTTAGAACAGTGTGACGAGTGAGTTCGAAGTGTTCGAATTCAAATCAGGAAAAATACACTACATATATATGATATATTTAACCGCATTTTGTTTTAATTACGAATTAAACAAAAAGAGAGAATTAGAGATATTCAAATAAGATTTAAATATTTTAATTATGAATAAGGATTCATAATCAATATGTGCCGGAATTGGTTGGAATTGGCATTTGAATTAATGTTAAATATTAATTAAATTGTTTAATTAATCATTTAATATTGTTTTAATTTGAAATTAATTATTTAAATTAAAACGGAGAAAGTCAAAATGTTGGCTCCACCTAATAGAAAAATTCATGTTTGAGTTAGTGGAATATTGAGTGTTAATATATGGTTTAACCAAACTTGCATGTTTGTCACGTAATCCCACAAATTTGAGTTGAATTTCGAGTGTCAAAATTTGTTTTTACCAAACTTGCATGTTTGCCAAATAAACTCCACAAATTTCAGTTGAATCTTGAGTGTCAAAATTTGGTAATCTCAAATTTGCATGAACATGCAAATATGACTATAAATAGAGTGATCAAAGTACATGGAAATTTTTCTGTAAAAACTTTGAGAAAGTCTCTCAAAACTCTCTTTACATATACTAAAGTCCTATAAAGTTTAGTCACTCACCGGATTCCACAATTCCGTTCTAAGGCCGGAGTATAGTAGGGAAGACACTAGTGGTGGTTCGAAATCAGTTCGTGAGGAAAAATGGATTTGAACTACAAAAGGTTAGTATTCAAACTCATTGAGTTTTAATGCTTTTGAACATGCTAGCTAATTTATTGTAATTGATGTACTTAGGGTGCCTAAGATCGAAATTGCTTCCGCACGTGTTATAGTAACACCATCACATCCTATGTGGACTACTTATTCATGTTCAGCCTTAAAGGGGAACCCATGCTCAATATAAAAGGAAAAAGAAGACCAAGAAGTGAGACACACTTTGAGAGAGAAAAATCGGATTAGACAGTAATGCCTCTGCTGCTGTGAATTGCTGTGAAACCAGAGAAGAAGAAGAAAAACCCTAATCCAGCCGCTGCTGACAGCAGAAGGAAGAGAAGACCAGGACAACGAGGTGGACGTGAGAGCTCAAGGGAAGGGAACTTCCATTGAAGAACGACAACAAAGCTAGATAACTCTCTATTTCCTTACTCTTTTTTCTTACTTTATCAATTTTATATAATTAAGATGTGGGTTACTCTGTTTAATTCAGTTTCTATGAAGAGCTAAACTTTATAGGGGAGGCGAGAGAGTTTTATATAGTTTAAGTATGTTGACAGTATGATTTTAATTTATTAAAGAGTTGTTGTTAATGATTTACCTGTGTGTTTAATTAGCTACTTTCCATACATAGTTGTCCTCTTATTTGGGAGACAGAGGGAGCAATGAAGGGTAATAGAAGGGTTAGAATAATTCTTCTTCTAGAGCATTGTTAATAGAAATTACAACCATTATAGAAATAATCACCATTCATGACCCTCGGAAGTGGGCTTGAGAATCTATTAAAACGAACTAAAATCTATCACAAAACTCAACAACTTATCTATTTATTCTCTCTTAGCCGAACCTTCCTCATTATAGTTGATTTTCTCATTCTATTCTGGCAGTGACACTTTGTTTTAGTTAAACCACCAACACCCATTTGAATGTTATCCAAAAACTCACTTAATGTCCAGCAATAAAATTAAGGAAAAAGATAGATTCCCTGTGGAATCGATAATTTACTTATTACTTGCTACTTGGGATAGTGTATACTTGCACTTATTCTTATGAATTTTACATCATTTTATTATATACATTCACAAGCGATCATATATATATATATATATATATTTAATTACTTAGTATAAAACGAACCTCTATACCTGTGAATCAATTTTTCTTTTTAAAACCCTAAATTGTGAACCATTAGAAAAATTGGGTCAAAGTGAACTGGATGGATAAAATGGTTATTTTGACTCCTTACTTAATTAAGAGTCTAGTTGAACCCAAATCATAAGGTTAACAAACAGGGAAAATGAAGGTTCTTGCACATTCCCTTTTGGTGACTCAACTATAAGAACTCCAAGTTTAATCCTGCTTTGTTTATAGCAATTTAATATTGAGTAACTTCTTGATAATTTTTCCTTAAATGTATGTGAGAAAGAACAAATCATGCTGAAAAACTCGAGTTGGTTTGTGAGAATAGTATTCAGCTAGGATTAGTAATGTACTATGTTGCCGATGATGCACAGAAATGTTGGGGTCATCAGATGCCGAATTTGGACAATCAGGCGTGAATCTATGTATTCCTACTCGAGAGATTCAAAGTTTAAAATTTTATCTCGAATGTATGTTATACAAGAAAACCCGTTTTGAAAATAATTTTTCGAAGAAATAAACGTAACTTAGACATAATTTAGATATCTACGTTAATCTCTCTCCCGTTCTAAGTTCAAATCGAGAAAAATAAATAAAATATATATATTTATATATTTGATAGGTAAAAACGTTAATGGACAATCTCTTATAATATAGTTGGCAATCCATAATTACTCTTACATTTGACAACCAAGATGAAACTCATACATCCTAAGAAAATTAAAAATTTGGCTAAACTAAGAGCTTCCCATACCAAGAAAGTCTATGAATGGAACCCTCCTCTTTTGCTCCTCCCTCTCGTCGGAACCCGACACCACCGCCGCTGTCGGAGCCAACATTCCACCGCCATGTCGAAGCACGGTGGTGGCCATGAGAGGTGTCCATTTGACGGCGGTTTTTTGTTGCGAGCTTTGTAGGACCTTTGAAAACGGCAATAAGCTATGACGGGTTCGTAGAATATTGTTGTTGTTGTGATTAGTGAAGATTGTGAAACGTTCTCTTCTTCTTCTGGCCATTATTACATGGTAGTGATTCTTGACGGCATTGTCTGTTCTTCCTTTGAAATGTCTCGCGATTAATGCCCATTTGTTCCCATGAAGCTGTTGAAACATTAGAAGTCTCTCTTCTTCTTCTTCGGTGAACGGGTTCTTGTTTATATTTGGATCGAGTTGATTGTACCATCTCAATCTACAGCTTTTTCCTATCGAAAAAAAAAAATCAAACAACGTTCATTTTAGTCTCTATACTTTCATTTCATCTCACGAACGAAGAAACATACTGAAATTTGAAACCTAATATTACCGGATCTGCCCTCGAAGTGTTCAGCAATGTAATTCCAGTTTTGAGGGCCAAACTGTTCAACGAGTTGCCGGAGTTTATTGTCCTCAGCCGGCCGCCAGTGGCCTCGGTAGCAGCTGACCGAGCTGTTTCCGCAGCCACCACCCCCGACACCGCCGCTGCTGCCGCCACTGCTGCTGCTTCTTGATCTCATCATTGAAGAAGAATAAGAAGAAGAAGAGTTCTTTAAAAAAAAAAATTTAATTTTGTTTGTAAGAACAAAGAACACATCCCATTATAAGGCATTTAGTGATCTAATTAGGTAAATGGGTTGGCTTAGTAATAGTACCTTATTTGGGATAATCCCTTCACTACAATTAATTCTTCTTTTTATTCTTTTTTTTATTTGTTATATATTAGGGAAACCTCATTAATATCAGTTGGAAGAAGTTGGTATCTCTCTAATTCACTTTCATAACTAAAATTCTACTTTCATCGTTCATACGATACATACATTCTTCGGTGTACTACTCGATCTTTTATCATTCAATTCAATAGTCTGTTTCAAAAGCTAATAAAACTTGAGTGTGTGTGGCTCGAGATTCGAATCTTCCTGTCTCCCAAAGGTCATGTAAAATTCAAGACACGTGAGACTAGAGTGAAGATTCAAACTTTTGATTTCTTAATCGATGATATATAATCAATTCAAGAAATGTATTGTCATTAGGGTTGTTCTTATTTGGACATGATTTTCGGTTCATTCATGTGTTCTGTATATATATATATATTGTAACAGCTCAAGCTCACTGCTAATAGATATTGTTTGCTTTGACCCGTTACGTATCATTGTAAGGCTTATAATTGTGGGATCTCACAATCCACCATTTGGAGGCCAGTGTCTTCGTTGGCACACCACTAAGTGTCTTGATTGATCAATGATATAATAATCAATTCAACAAATGTGTTGTTCTCAGAATTGTTCTTATTTGGACATGATTTTCAGTTCATTCATGTGTTTCGTATATATATATATATATTGTAACAGCTCAAGCTCGCTGCTAATAGATATTGTTTTCTTTGACTCGTTACGTATCATTGTCAGCCTCACAATTGTGGGTTCTCGCAATCCACCCCCTTGGGAGCCAACGTCTTTGTTGGCACACCACTCGGTGTCTAGCTCTAATACCGTTTCTAACAGTCAAGTTCACTATTAACAGATATTGTCCGTTTTGACCCATTAAGTATTGCCATCAAGACTCAAAATTTTAAAACGCGTCTGTTAGGGATAGGTTTTCACACTTTTGCAAAGAATATTGTATTCCCCTCCAACAGACATGAGATCTCATCTTTAACAGCCCAAGTCCACTATTAATAAATATTGTCCATTTTGACCCGTTACTTGTTGTGGTCAGACTCAAAATTTAGATCTCATACCACTAAAGACTAAATACAAATTATATAAAATAATCATATATAACATTTATTTTGAACTTAATCATATTAAAATGGTTTATTTTTAATTTAGTTATTTAAACTATAAAGAATATTACTATTTTAAAATTAAAAAAATTATATAATACAATAAGAAAATGTACAAAAATAGACAAAATAACAAACACGGACTTCATAGCTCTCGATTAAACAACATAAGACTTCGACTACAAACTTTCTTAACCTACGACTAAACAACACAGCATCCCGAACACAAATTACTTAATAACTTCGAGGTTAATAACGCCGTTATCGCCTCGAACGTTGGGGGTATAATAGACAAATTAACGTAAAAGTTAATAAATAAATAAATAAATATAGAGAGTGTTTTTGGATAAGCAACAATATTTTTCTTCTTACGTTGTTTGCTTATTTTTTCCCTTTTGCAGTTAGCCAAATCTCAGTAAACAGATTCTGATGACGTCACGATGTCCCAAAAGTGGGTCCCCTTGGACTCAGAATTCAAACACAAATGGTCAAACTCAAAAACAGTTTAATTATATATATATATAAATATATATTATTTTCTATATTAAATTATAACTTCAATTATTAAATTTGTAATTTTGGGTCTTTAAACTTTTAAAAATATATATATATTTAATAATAATTATTAACAAATTTTTGAAAATTTATTATTATTTTTAAATAAAATAATCTATTCGACGTAGAATTGAATTTTTATAATCGAATAGAATATTAAACTTTCAATTTTATGTAAAAATAGTGTGAGATTTCACATTGGTTGTAAAGGAGAATGATGAGGTTGATGGCGATACATAACAGGCTAAAGTGGACAATATCTGCTAGCGATGGGCTTGGACAGTTACAAATGGATTAGAGGAAGATATCGGGTTGTGTGCTAGCGAGGACGATGGGTCCCCGAAGGGAGGTGGATTGTGAGATTCCACCTCGGTTGGAGAGGGGAACGAAATATTCTTTGTAAGGGTGTAGAAACATCTAACTAGTATACATGTTTTAAAAATCGTGAGGCTGATGGAATACATTTTAAGAATTGTGAGGTTCCACATTGGTTGTAAAGGAGAACGAAACGTTTTTATAAGGACGTGAAAATCCCTCTCTAGTAGACGCATTTTAAAAATTGTGAGGCTGATAATGATACGTAACACGCTAAAGTGGACAATATCTGCTAGCTGGGCTTGGGTAGTTACAAATGGTATCAGAGCAAGACATCAGGATGTGTGATAGCGAGGACGATAGGCCCCTCCAAGGGAGGTGGATTGTGAGATTTCACCTCGATTGGAGAGGGGAACGAAACGTTCCTTGTAAAGGTGTAGAAACATCTAACTAGTAGACGTATTTTAAAATTTGTGAGGCGAACGGGATACACGTAACAGCTCAAAACGGACAATATCTACTAGCTTAGCAGTGAGCTTGGATGGTTACAAATAGTTTTCCTAATTTTTTTTAAAAAACATGGAATGGTCTCACTTATTAAGTAAAATTGAAAGTTTAGAAACTTATTAGACATAAAATATAAAATTTAAACACTTTCGTTATTACATTTTTAAAAACTATAATTTAATACTATTTTCTAGGCTAAACTATACATATATACGATCAGGTACGTATGTTTCTCGATTTGATGCCCGAGAGACCTCAGGATCAAGTTGATCTGATTCCAAATCCATATTTTCGAGTTCAGTGAAATTTTATATAACAACACCATTATGGTTCCTCCGTTTCCACGGTCAAAACTTTAAGGTCTTGCTGATTTCTTCCCTCTCTAATTTAGGTATCAGTGAGTGGTAAACAGTATACCGGTGTACAGTTCCTTCTTCTTTTGAAGAGCGTATGAAGTGATATCTCAATTAAATGTTTTGACTTTTAAAAGTTAGAAAACTATAATAATATTTACACCGAGGATTTAGACCAAAGAGTTAAAAATGGTAACGAACTAAAATTTAACCTTCAAAATATATATTTTCTTACCCAAAAAAAAAAAAAAGAATTTCTTCTTTGTTCCAATTAAAAAAGGCCAAGAAAAATAGTTAATAATATCCATTATTTATGGCAAGTTTTACATCACCTTATTTTTCTACGTAATTAAGTCAAATTTATTGACTCTAACAATGTGAAAGTAATATTGGTGGATAGTTCATGTTTAGAAACATGTGCCCATCAACGGAATAAAATTGCAACGATTGATGCTCGGGGTTTGAGTTAAGACTTAAAATTTAGATTTGACATCTAATTGATCCGACCAACCTGAGTTATGTCTCTTTATTCATACATGTATTGAATTTAGATCAAGATTTAAAATTTGGATTCGGTATCTGATGGGTCTGACCAACATGAGTCATTTCCCTTTATTAATTCATGCCCATGGTTTGGATCAAGATTTAAGATTCGGAGGCTCTGACTAACATGAGTCATTTCCCTTTATGCCCATTGTTTGGATCAAGATTTAATATTCGGAGGCTCTAACCAACATGAGTAGGCTCTGACCAACATTCCCTTTATTAATTCATGCCCATTGTTTGGATCAAGATTTAAGACTCGGATTTGGTATCCGATGGCTCTAGCCAACATGGGTCATTTTCCTTTATTCATTCATGCCCGGAATTTAGATCAAGATTTAAAATTTAGATTCGATATCTAATGGCTATTACCAAAATGAGTCATTTTTCTTTGTCATTCATGTCCAGAATTTGGATCGAGATTTAAATTTCAAATTTCGTACCCGATGGCTCTAACCATGAGCTGGTACGTAATGATTCTGACCCACATGAGTCATTTTCCTTTATTCCTTCATACCCATAATTTGATTTGGTATCTGATGGCTTTGACCAATGTGAGTGATCGAGATTTAAAATTCGAAGGGTAAAATGGTAATTTAATATATTTTAAAAACCAGGGTGCCTCCCACAATATTTTAAAATAAGTATAGTAATTTTTATTTTAGGTAAAACCATTATTCAAACGGACAATTTTACTAAAAGACAATAAATTTTAAGGGAAAAAAAAAAGTAGACTAAAATCATTGATTGGACAAAATGAACATGATTTTGTTGTTATAAATAGAATCATCTGATGAATACACCATTTTAACACACTCCACCTTTATTAATACTTTTGTTTGACATTTGTTTTAACATTATTTAATATTTATATTTAATACATCCCATCTAATATATTAAATTCCTAAAACTTAAAAATGATTTATACTTAAGAATAGAAAAACAAGAAAGTATACAAAACCCGAAACCCACCAAGATTAAAGATGTAACAATCCAAGGCCACCGCTAGCATATGTTATCCTCTTTCAAATTTTCCCTCAAAGTTTTTAAAATGCGTCTGTTAAGGAGAAGTTTCCACACCTTTATTACAGAATGCTTCATCCCTCTCTCCAATCGACATGAGATCTAACAAAAAAAGTATAAAGAAATCCATAAAGTTTTCTGCCAGAATATTTCACATCACAGAAAAGAAACAAGAAAATACACAAAACCCGAAACCCGTTGTATCTGAAAAATAAGATACCCAACAATGAAAGGCCAGAAAATTCCACACAAAAGAAACAAGAAAGTACACAAAACCCACCGAAATTAGAGCGGACAAAGAGAAGAAAGTTGGAGAAAGTGTTAATTGTGGACAGTTAAAAGCTTTTGTATTTTGTTATTGAGATCTCACCAACAACCTATGAAGGGAGGGAAACCCAATTCATTTGGTTGGTTGCATTACAGATTTTGAGAAACATTCCAAATTCCTCATAATACATTTCTGGCTGTGCGGTTACATTAGGTTGTCATAACCCATCATTACCATTTCTTTTTTGTTTCTTGGTTTTCTTTTATGTTCTAATCCTATCATTTTCTAACAACTCCCACGTTCACGTCACCACGGACGTTCCTAACATAACGAGCCCATCAAATCCTAAAAGTAGTTCCTGACTGACTCATTAGTGGGAGTGAGTATCGCACAATCGCTCAACAAAATTTCGAGAAAGTGCGATTGTAACATATAACAAAACACCTGAAATGGAAGAGGGTCGGACAAAGGACACCTCTTAACAAAATCACTGAGAATCAAAATCACTTATTAAGAGAAGTTGGTTTTGTACGGAGCTGATTCACCGATGGCTATTTGTTGCTCACATTCATAAAAAGCACATTTCCATATCCAATAACTTATTCCACAAGAGAAAAGATTCAGAGATGAACCAAATACGTCCAAATCATGTTATTTATCATCAATGTTGAGCACTTTTTCCTAAATCCAGCGATGGGTATTAACTTTTGAAGTAGGCAAAACCCTGAGTGCCAACTGTTAGTATCCATTTATACCAAATATGATTCAAATTAGAATATGCTATGTGGGAAACGTCTAACTCTATTCTACATATATGCTAAAACCTGACCTATTACTCCAATGAAAGCTTTTCCAATAATTAAGTTGTTTCATCCAAGAAAAATACATTTCAAAATGTAACCAATTTGCAAAACACAAAAGTGGATTCAGAGGAAATTCTTCACTTTCAAACCCGACCCAACCCGACCCGTCTAACCCGACTTGCAACCCCTATGTGCTGCTAAAGTTGAAAAGCCAGATTGAAGAGGAGGATAATAGTAATAAAGAAAACCTAACCAAACAAACACCATTCAAGAAGCAGATCCCCCACCAACCACCCTACCCATCTTTCACTATTTCTAGCAAGTCTTTTGGTTCTCTCATATGTCTATTTTAGTGAATGGGTTTCCCATTTGGAGTATTGATAACTCCACCAAACATCAAGAGGTTAGCATTTCTACTAACCAAAGTTTATTAAGTGAATCACAGCATAATCTGATACAGGCAATAATCCAAAACTAGCATTTGAAAACAAACTGGTTTCAATGCTATCTGATACGGTGAATCAACTGTGAGCCATATGTCTCAAACTGGGAATACGACAGTAACCTAATGAAATTTAATAATCACATCATAGAAGTACATGATCGTACCTTTTTTTGGCGCTCGTTGATGCATTCTACATAGTCCCTTAAGAACTTTAACAAAATTCATAACATCAGATGTTATCCACCTGAAAAATGAATGTTCTCAAGTAGGGAACCAGAAAACAGAGCACAGCTTATAGTATTGAAAGTGGGAGAAAAGGGAAGCAAAGGAGAATTTCAGATAACCAGTTTAGAATTCAATCCACAGAACTCTGTCGATGCAGCTGCAGGGAGAACCGTTTCAAAACGTGTGCATTTGACTATTAACCAGCATCAGCATGGCAATAAAATTACAAGCGTTCTTTAAACCATGGGTTTGTTTAACCTGATATTTTTCATTTCAATGATGTTTGATATGAGATCCCTTCTATGTTTATGTTTGACACTTGAAGCACAGAGAAGTGAAACCAAAAGCTTCAACTTTGATATTTCAAGAAAAGAATGACAGTAGAGAGTTACACATCTTAAAATATACAAGAACAAGGTCGAAGTTGGTTGCTGAAGGAATGGAACCAGACTAGCTCCAACCTGTTAATCCTAATTTGTCAGCAAGGTTGTACATCACTAGTTTATCCCAAACAGGTCCAAAGAGGCGTTCACCTCCAATGGCAAATGTCAAGGCCCAAGACGAGATAATGGCCATGAAAACAGCAAAACCAATAGCTGAGCCAACAATATCTAAAGGAAGAGCAATTTCAAATCGTTAGATAACTTTATCAAGTACCAAACCGAGATAATGGGAAAGATAATAAAAGTAAATTTCTATTAAGATTATAAAAAAAAAAGAAAAAAGAAAAAAAAAAAAAGAATACGCTACCATAATGTGGTTCTAGGAGTAACTAAAAATATACCTTGTTAAAATTCATAACGAAAACTCGTAATAGCCGAAGTAAGGAAAATTTTGACGAAAGATGTAAGATAAAAAAATAAAAGCTCAGCTGTGTATATTTAGAAAAGATGAGAATTAATTGTAAATATCATTATGCAAGGAACACCATCTAGAAAGCTAGTGAAACTGCAAAGTCCTCAATTTCACTCCTAGGCTTAGTTATACCCTCAATAGTTCCTAGGAACTCTAACAAGAGATCCAAAATTTATGACTGAAACTATGTTAACCAAATTCCTTTTGAAGTCGTGACCTATTCTTAGAATTTGAATGAGGGAATCCTGAGTGCTGGCCGCAAAGCACCACTATAGGTTGAAAAGATCCAGAATACTGTGCCATATCCTCATGCTAAAGTTAAGTGGATTGTCATATGGCTTTGATCCTATCCTAACCATTTCAAATACCTAGAGAGACGATACAAAATTATAAACATTATCAAGAATGTCATACTTTTCATAGTAAACAAACCAAAATAAGAACTCAGCTTTCTTAGACATGTTCAACTTCTACAATTTAGTGCAAAAAAATATGGACTTCAATCTATCTTACCGATGATATAAACAGTCTTGCAAAAGAATTTTTATCTTGCAAACTCCAGTATCAGAGTGACTTAATGAAGAAGCCTTCCAGTATAGAGAGCATTGATCTCAAATAGATTCATTATTGTATTACAATTATACTATCATTGTTGCAGTACAACTATAAATTCCACTATGAAACAATTTTCCTTCCTAAGTTGAAATTAGTTGAGGCGTGTGTAAGCTAGCATGGACATACAAATATGAATATACAAATTAAAATTGAATTAGATAATTTAGACTACAGTTAAGAACAAGTACATTATCGCTTTTAAGGCTTTAATCACTGAGGCTCGTGCCTTGAATCATAAGTGTAATGAAATAGAAGGAAAAGGAAAACAATGAAATCAAGTTCTTCTTTGGGGGGCAGGGTTTGGGTGGTTCTTGTATCATATTCACGACCCACTCCACTAATCCCAAAGAATCCAGGTGTTATAGGTCGTTAAGTTTTCGAGCTTGAGTGTTGAACCCAAAGCCTCGGAGAGTATCTCAAGTGGGTTGAACCCAGGCCTAGGAGAGTATTTCAAAAAAGAACCTACCCCAATTATACACGGACAAAAAACCAACTTTGCAACACGCACACAAAACCAACCTTGTTCCCATAGTTAGTTTATTTATTCATACAAATATACGCCTACACTCCAAGGTAGACCACCCTTATCACATACACACACACTCACACAAAAAGGCACCCTTATTACCTTAATTATGAACCAAGGGCCTTGGAGAGTATCACCAAACAATCTTACCATCAAGGAGATACGTGAAAAGGCAGAATAAACCACCATAAATTGGCCCCTTTTGAAGGGTTTCTCATCCACACGAGTGCAGATACACAAAAACCACCCTTCTTAATGATTCGAAACCGAGAAAACCATCAAAAGAATCCACACTAATTTTCCTTGCTGGTTTATGATTAAACTCGTACATACCCTAGGTAAACCAGTGTACACATGCCCCTAGGTAGACCAGATGGATGCGTAATGAAGTTCATACACAGTTTTTCTCAAAAAAAGAAAAAAAGATGTGCCAAATGAGGAGATATGAACGGCGACCATGACAAATAATCTGAGACCAAAACATTAAATTGCTGTACACTTGGAAGCAAGAACCAAAATCTTGACTACATTTTTTAATTAAAGAAAGAAAAAAGATATGCATAATGAAGCTCAAATGAATTGCAACTTTGACAAGCAATCAAAGGCTTATTTATGAATGTTGTATACTTGGAGCGCAAGAGCCAAGCATTTTTAGTTTCCTTCAAAAGTGTTTGTACTCTGTAGGACATTATTTGCTAATTATAAGCATCAAGAATGCAAATCGTTGTCACTTCAATCGAAGGCTGACATTAGGAAACCAGAGAGTATCTCCAAATTAATTAAGGCTCAATTCAGTGAACTAGAACACGATTACTAATATTTCTTATCCACTTTTTTCCAGTAAATTATGAAGAGTATCAATGTATCATTGCTTAAAGTATTATTGCAAAGGCTATAAACTCCAGACAATAATGTATAACATGAATCACCATGTCCCAATATGATGAAGCAAACTACAAAGAGAAAGAAGGGGAATTATCAAAATGGTCAGGGTATTGGCACAAATAAACAGCTTAGAACTCCTTGTATCCACTGACCAAGCCTATGAAAAAGAACAACACATGGACAAGGATAAATCGAAGGGCACTCAGTTTTGTAATACAAATATCTACATCACAATGGCATCATGTATTTCTCCACAAAATAGTTTGATTCTTGGGCTTCCAAACATTGAAACATAACTAGTGAAACAGAAACGCGTTAAAATATAACTAAAAAACCAGAACAACAACCAATAACCCGTAATGCTACCATCATTAGAATATTGAGGTAAAATACCAACAATAGGGTCTTATTCATGTTCTCCTTCCAGGGTAATCCCTTTGCACCATTGTGTTTACTTACAGGTAAGGGAAAAATGTTAGAAGTGAATCACGTTCGAGTGCTTCTATCTTCGAGCCAATAACCTTTCTAGACAAGGGATAAAGGATAAAAGAAAGTCTCTGTTATTCATAGTAGTCCAATGTCCCTTTTCAAGCGGCTAGTTTCTTACCGTTCATATAGATCAATAGTTGGTTCTAAGGCTAGACAGCAAATAAGCTAGTTTAGTTCCCTCACTGATTGTAGGAATCACGAATCTCCACAATAGTATGATATTGTCCACTTTCAGCATAAGCTCTCATGGCTTTGCTTTGGGCTTCCCCAAAAGGCCTTGTACCAGTGGAGATGTATTCCTTACTCATAAACTCATGATCATTCCCTAAACTAGCCAATTTACGACTCTCTCCCAACAATCCTCAACCACAGATTCTGAGGATTATTTCAAGTTCATTTTTTATATTCATATTGACATGGGACAATCTTTCAAGTCCTATCTTACAGGACATGATATCCAGCACTAACTTTCTTTGTTTAAGGCTACAAAATACATCTGAATTCGAAGAATGAATGCTCTTACTATGAAGATCTCCGGTTAAGTGTAAATTAAGAAAATAATTGAAAGTAGAGACGCGTGCATCGAAGTTAAACAGAGAGAGGCAAACTCACAGGGACGAATGCGAGGAAATGAGTGAGAGCGAAGAACAGGCCAGAAGTAGAAGCAATTAACCGCCCAAAGAAATGGAAGCAATGCAAATCCAAATTTATAGAATCTGCGGGCATAGCTCACCGATTCTTCCTCCGACAGCCCCAATGAGCCATCAATTGTCGGCCATAACACAGCAATCGGCGACGATACAAGATTCTGGATGCGAATCGGATTAGGGTTTGGATTGCTGTTTGAATTCTGCGAGTTCTCCATTGCAATCAAATTTCAATGACTCTGAACACAAAGACCAACCGAAGTTTTAGGCAAAATGTTCATCGTCGCTTTTTCTTTTTCTTTTTCAATTTTTAATTGATATTTCTTAAAAAAAAAAATACAAAAATATAATTATTTCACAAAGAATATTTAAAATAAAAAAATTAATCAAGTTTAAAATTGGTGTTATTAATATTAATGTGATATTTTATTATTATTTTTATTGTATTTTATCGAATAAAAAATTTAAATTCTTGACTCCAAGGACGTCTAAAAATGCAATCACATGCAACATAATTTCATGGTATGACCTACTTTTCGTGATTCTTTCTCGAGCTTTCTTTTCTTTTTTTCAGGTAGAGTTGGATGCATAGTACTTCTCTATACAAGATTCGCGAACACACACAAGAACCCACTAAGCGAGCTCATTTAGGTACCCTTAGGCTTGATTACGAGCTAGCGCATGCTCACACTACGAAAATCAATGAAAAAAAAGGGGTGTGTATCATAACATGGTGTATGTACCCGCATAAAACATATTGCTCGTGACGTACAACATACATAAGGTCCCACGTTTTCAAATCATGGTATTATATTTTCATATGCAATCAATCTATTCCAGATCTTCAAGATCCCAATCGTTTTGAAAGCTATATAAACAAATAGCATCGATTCATTCAAAAATGAGAAATGGATACGGAATTTGTTATGTTTCCAGGTCGATCAGAGGTTCGGCTTGCTTCTCCCCCACCACTCAATTGGAATCCTTTTCATTTTGCTTATCTTGAATCATTGATGAGAAGGAAGGCTGGAATGCCGGCCGGCATAGATCTCACTTAACCCGCCCACTATTTTCTCCTTCACTCAATCACTTGTCCCTGAGTTCAATCTGTCTGATGAATAAGGAGTCTTTGATCCCTGTCTTGTTTATCCAATTAGCTTTTTCCCGTGGATAGGAAATATCGTCAAAGGCTCAGTCGAATTAAAGGAGAAGAGAATCTGTCTGGAATCTGTTGGTCTCATTGCCTCGCTCGGTGTAGAGGAGCGGGCAGGAGTAGATCTATTTCATGACATAACCTTCTTATGAGATATATATATGGATAGGTCATATCATTCATCTTTACATACGTGATTCATCAAGTGTCTCGTACGCCATAACATAAACATGGTATCATAAAATACAAGGATTGACATCATATAAGTAATAACACGTAGATAAGTCATAGAGTGCGTGTTATTCATACAATATATAATTCATTCAACCTAGTCCGAATGCGTTCCAACAGTAAAACTACTTACTTATAAGTTTGATGCGAAGTCGATAATTTTCCTACTTTGGTGTTCGTTGGATCCTGCTTGTCAACATCTGAGAATATCTATGACATTCCATGATATCATAATTAGAACATTTATAAGGATCGCAGTCGGGATACGGGCATGGGTTGCTTGACCATTGGCCTATTGGGTTGACCGAGGTGGGCATTGGGTTGGGCCATTGTCAAACGGTATGTGATTGACATATAGTAGGATCATGTTTAAGTAATAACTAAAGGGTGTTGTCCCGATAATAATATTGTTGCATCCCTTTTGTAAATGTTACAAATGATATATATGTGGAGACATGTGAGTGGGAATATTCTATACAATGAGTTTGTATAAAATTGGAACATGAAATATTTAATCTCTCTTTGTAAATCCATTAATTGAAAAGATTAATACTTCACAAGATAATCAAATGCTATTTGATCTTAATCCTGTCTGAGTTATGTTTGCTTGTGAGGGCTTGTTCGTTCTATTTGCATGGTAAGAACCAGTTTTGTAACTGATTTAACATGTCTACTATTTTGGGTACTTACCAAATAAGGAGTTTGAGAATATAATTTTACTAGATGTTTGGGGTGTACATGGTCCGGCGGGGTTGGGAGATTTTTTTAACCCAACCCAACCCAAAACTTTTCAAAACCCAACTCAACCCTCTATTTTTTTGTTGGGTTCGGGTTGGGTCTGGGTTGGATTTGTTGGATGATGGAAATCCCACATGGGCTAATTTAGGGAATGATCATGGGTTTATAAGTGAGGAATACTAACTCCATTGGTTTGAGGCCTGTTGGGGAAGCCCAAAGCAAAGCCATGAGAGCTTATGCTCAAAGTGGACAATATGTCTAACACGATTGTCAATTATTTTTAAGTTTTATTTATCCACAATTTATAATTATTTGGATACTATCTTAAATAAAATATATTAAACGTTCACAAACACACACAAATCACACAAATCAATCTATAATTATTAAGAATTGGTGGATAATAATAATAAAGACATGCTTTAAAATTATTTAGTTCATATGAAATGTATGCATAAGTCATAAATAATAAATTTTGTATTTTATATATATATATATAATTTAACAATTAATAATGAACTTGTTTCAAATTAAATGTATGTATAAGTCATAATTAATAAATTTTGTATTATATAATAAAATGTGTGAATTGTTATTCAAAAATAGCATAAAATGTATTAATAGTTATATGTTAAAAATAATAAAATAACAAAATAATATAAAAAAATAAAAATAATATAAAATAAAATAACAAGAATTAACATGTATATGTTATACGCTAAAAATAATAAAATAATAAGAATTAACATGTATATATTATACGCTAAAAATAATAAAATAACAAAATAATATAAAAGAAATCAAAATAATATAAACGAAATTAAACGAAATAATAAAAAGAAACAGGTATATACTTAGATTGGATTAGACCAATGAATTTGGGTAAGTTCATTCATATAAAAGAATTCTTAATATATTATATATATTTTTATTTGACTCGGGGCGACTCGAAGGTTTTGCTCATGAATTCAAAACCGAACCGATTTAGTTTGAGTTTAGAAAAATGAATCCAACCTTACCTGAAATGCTAATCCAACCCAATCCAACTCTTATAGTTCAGGTTGGGTTGGTCCGGGTTGTCGGGTTGAATGTACGCCTCTACTAGATGCAGTACTCCTCTCCATATATGGTGAGTAGATGAGTAGCTTCCTTGAGATGCTGGGACTTTAACAATCGGGACACACCCTCTCATTAGCTCGAAATGGAATTAGTTTAACAACGGTACTGAAGGTGTGGATGTATTTATAGGATTTTTCCTTTCGAGCTTCCCCTCAAGGAAACACTCTTATAAAAAATACTTCGTTCCACTCCTCAATTGAAGTGAGATCCCAACACTTTCTTAGTTTCTAAGAGCTCATACAAATTAGGCTAATCACGTGCATGTTCTTTCTCAAGTGGGACCCACCCAATGCCAGGTGTCTCGTTGCAACCACATTCTCTCACCGACACCCCCGAGGAGGACAACAGATTTAGCTAGGGGTGACGAAGACAGACAGAGGAGAAGCCACGTGGCCGACAGGTTAATCCTTACCCAGCCACGTGGCAGACATGATTCCCCCATGAAACAGAGCCACATGGCAAGCTGCCACGCTCCATGAACTCCATCTCCATGGCTTACAAAAGGGGTGCTTCATTCCCTTCCTTCTTCTCCTCCTCGTTCCTCCATTTGCATGGATAAGATAAGGTTGATTGAAGCCATAATGGGAAGAATGGACAGGAAATCATCCATTGAAACAGAGCCCGAACCAAATCCAATTTGCAAGAGTAAGTATGAAAGGCTTAATATTGTGTGTGCGTGCGTGTTTTTGGTTTGAGTAAGGCTTTCAGATGAGCAATGGTTTTGTGATGAACTGCAGGAAGCAGCGCTGTACGTGATGAACACAACTAGCATGGAAGAAGCAATCAAGATCTTCACAGAGGTAATATCATACACAAATTCCGCTATCAATCACTATCTGATTCCATATTGATTACATATTGGTTGGAGCGGGTAACGAAACATTCCTTATATGGGTATGAAGATCACTCCTTTAAAATTGTGAGGTTGATGATGTTACGTAATAGGCCAAAGCGGACATGTCTATTAGTAGTGGGGTTGGGCTATTACAAATAGTATCAGAGTCAGTACAGTGTACCAGTGAGAGCTTTGGCCCTTAAGAGGGTGGATGGGCAGTGTACCAATGAGGGCTTTGGACCCTAAGAGGGTGGATTGTGAGATCCCATGTTGGTTGGAAAGGGGAACAAGCATTTCTGGTAAGGGTGTGGAAATCTCTCCCTAAGTTGGTGGCGGTACGTAATGGGCCAAAGCGGACATATCTACTAGTGGTGGGTTTGGGCTATTACAAATGGTTTCAAAGCCAGACAACAGACAGTGTGCCAACGAGGACGTTCACCCTCTAGAGGGGTGGATTGTGAGATCTCATATTCGTTGTAGAGGGAGAACGAAGCATTCCTTACAAGAGAGTGGAAACCTCTTCCTAATAGACGCATTTTGAAACTGTGAGGCTAACGATGATACGTAACGGGCCAAAGTGGACAATATCTAGTAACAATAGGTTTGAACTATTACTAATAGTATCAGAACCAGACACTGAACGGTGTGCCAGCGAGGATACTGACCCTCAAAGGGGTGGATTGTGAGATCGCACATTAGTTAGAGAGGGGAATGAAACATTTTTTATAAGCGTGTGGAAACCTCTCCCTAATAGACGCGTTTTAAAGTTGTGAGGGTTACAACGATTGTAATAGCGGTTGGTTTATTTGTAACCCGATGTAATAGCGCTATTACAATCACTATAAGGAAAAGGATTATATGATGATGAAGTATGGAAAATGCAGGGATTAGAAGCAGTGGAATGCAAAGCAATTCGAGATGAAGATGAATCCATAATGGAGAATTGGTTCCATGAACAAGATGCTGATGAGCTTCCACCTCTTTATCAGCTTAGAGACATTGTCACTGCCCCTTTTTAGTCAGCTAAATATCATCACTTTCCTTTGTAATCAAAATTTTGATTTACCTCTTGTCTCGATATCATCTCGATGTCGAATTCATATTAGACGTAGAAATATCGATGAAAATAGCGACATGTCTAATACTCTAAGTCTAATATCTAATTTTAAGCATGTCCATGTCGATATCGATGTTTACTTTTTTGATGAAATCTTGTACTATATGATGTTTAGCTTTAATTCGAAAGCTTGATCTTAAAAATCGTAGTGGCGTAACTATTTCGTTAAGTTTTATGTTTTTGAATATTGTGATTATAAGTTGATTTTTCAAGCGTGGAATTCGGTTACTTACCTAAATCATCATTGAATGAGTTTGTATGAGTCACGATGAACATATTGCAACTTGATTTTAATTTTAAGTGAGTACTGAACTCCTTGCTTTGAGCGTTTGTCCTTTAATCTGTATATGTGAAAATGACTTTTGTAGTCGACTTAACATGTTTAATCTTTTAAAAATTTGACGATATATGGAACGAAAAATATAATTTCACGAGATAAGCAGAGGAGAAGTTCTCTCTTCCGTACAAATTCATAAACAAATTGTTCATTAAAGACTCAAGTTAAGGCATAATATGTAGTTAGGTAAAATAGACTTTTGACCTAGTTGTAATTCCATACCACTCATGGTCATCGAGCTATGTGCTATTCTTATATTTTAGGTAATGGCAAGACACCCTTATATGAATGACAGCGACGTCATGTTGACAACCATGAAACTTGTATTAAGACAGTTGTATTTTATTTATTTTTTAGTTCTTACGTTAAATCGCAGCATCGTTTTAATATTTATTTATTTATATTTTACATTGATTATTTTTCATTGCTTTGTTTTAAAATTTTTGCAAACGTTTACGTCCATGATATCGTTCTATGAATTATTTTTAATAGATGTTTCTGCATAAAAAGGTCACGTCATGCATATGATAGCGGCTCTATTTCAGTAGAAAATTAGGGTCGTTACAATGAAAAAGGATAATGTTGAAAAGACTAAGTGAACCGACCAATCAAACCTAATTCGTCTTGTTTAGACTAGGTTATCAACTTATTTGAGTCGGGTTCTATTGAGTGGGTCTATAAATTTTTTTAGAATTAATTTCCGTTAATGAACCACTTGAAATTTTGTTAATTTTAAAAATATAAGTCTTTAGAATAAATTTTTTTAAAATACATTGAAATATTTGAAAATAAATAAATATTTTACCCGTAGAATAAAAAATTTGAATAAATAACCCAAAACGTTGTAACTGTGTTTAGATATGTCCATTTTATACACGAGAATGTGCCCTGTGGGAACCAGCTTTCAATGGCAAGGGGATTCCTGTCTTATGTCAAAATTTAGTGCAACTTATTGTTAGTTTGAATTAGATCGAAATGACAAGATGAGATGCGACGTTGCATTGAGAGACCTTGGCTCGAGTAGAGGCAAGGTCAAGCCGAATGACTTGACCTAGTGTAGAGGCAAGTCGGATGTGTCGCAGACGATCGAACATGCACGCGCAGGCGGCGTGTGTGGTTGAAAAAACTTGGATTACGCACAAGCGATGTTCGATTGGCGAAGACAAACCTCGCCTAAGGTCCGACAAAACCACAAAGTCGGGGCGAAAAATATATATGGAGCTTAATTCCCCTTAAGGCTAGTCATGAACGTGTCAAGATCACGACACTGGAAAAAAATGTAGGATCGTGACAAGATATTCGTAATTAGTTAATATTTGGAGAATATATTAGTTACAGAATATATCTAATATCTTTTCATCAATAGTATATTTTATTTTATTTTCAAGATTTAGTTAGTTTATATTTTCCCGTAGGTATTAGTTGGTAGCTTGTATTCTATCTAAACACTGTGAATATCAATGAAAGATGAACGTTGGATCCGAATTCTATTTCTCATTCTTTAACGCAGTATTGTTTACTTGAGTAATAATATTTTTCAGATCTATTCATACTTGTAAGTGGTAGATATTGTGTCAGTCTTAGTCTTAGACGGGAACGAGGGAGGGAGTGAAGAACATCTTTTTCTTCTTTACATAAATAATGTCATGAACGGGATTATATTCACCGTGCCTGTTCAATTTCTCATCCCGTTTAATTTTTTTTTTTAATTTCTTTAAACCCATGAGATTTATTTTTTATTTTTATTTTTTTTTCATTTGAATGGAATTAATGGCTGCATGAGAAGATTTCTCTACGTGTCACCAAAAGAGGGCCCACCTTTTTCTTTTCAACGCGGTACAGCCTTCCTTTCTTAATCCTCGGGCGTCAAAACAAGGGGCAATTTAAAGCGTCCATTAACGTAAACACGTCGAGACAGGAACAAAGAATATAATCTACATTTCCGTCTTCACTCCATTTCTAGTTTAAAACAACAATTTTTCGTTTGATTTCAATCAATATCTCTAATTAAAACTAACTTTTACGAGATTCGATGATTCATATCCAAATTTTGAAAAGAGTATAAAACTCACCAGCTATGCACTTTTTTATACCTTTTACAATAATGATCATACCAAAAAAAATAAAACCATATTGGCTATGGACACTTTAATTCCAATGGATTCTATGAACCCTAAATCCAGGCAAGACATTACATAAAATTGTAACTGTTGCATGGGCGTATGAACACTTTTGATTACATTTTTAATGAAGAATCCTATAGTTTGTACATATTTGGGTTTTGGAAATAGTTCTCCTCATAACATTACAACTATTTGTTGGTGGGTGTTTTTTTCCTCAATTGGGTTATGGTTAAGTAGATTCATCGAATCATCTTGATAAACGTATACAATTTCGAAGATGTAATAAACACACGTTTACTGTTAGTAGATATTGTTCGTTTTGATCCGTTATGGATCGCTATCAGTCTCATGGTTTTAAAATGTGTTTGCTAGAGAGAGGTTTTCATACTCTTATAAGGAATGTTTTGTTTTTCTCTCCAACTGATGTGGGATCTCACAAAACTGACCCCGACCCTATTCTGAGTCGCTTGCCTTCTAACGTTGGCTTAACTCAACTTGGCTCAACGGAGTATTGTGATGTTCCATATTGGTTGGGGAGGAGAACAAACCACCATTTATAAGGGTGTGGAAATCTTCTCTTAGTAGACGTGTTTTAAAGCCTTGAGGGGAAGCCCGAAAGGGAAAGCCCAAAGAGGACAATATCTGCTAGCGGTGGATTTAGGCCGTTACATGATTCTAATGTTTTGGACCATTTGGTGACTAATTTTGACATTTTGAGGAGTAATTGAGGGTATGACCTCATTCTAGTCAATTTAAGTTATTATTAATCTAAGTTGAATCAGTTGACACCGTTGGATGAATTAAGTGTATCGTGCTCTAACTCAGTGACGACGTAGGTTATGTAGGTTAAATTGGACTTTTATGAGCAGTTCAAACCAACTTTAGGACTATTTATTGACTCCCACTCATGCCAACCCGCTAAATTGCTCTACTGTTGGTTTGATTGGATGAATTGTATTATGTATGATAACACATGCCCCGTGGCCCCTGCACGTGTCATATGTACAAATAATATACTATGATATGCTATGCCTTGTATATAAGATACGCTATAATGTGACTCCCGCTCATGTTGCGTAAAATTGTTATGAAATCAATAATATATGATGCATAAACCTCTGTAGACCATGTCATGAAAGTTATGTAAACATAATTCATCTAAATTATGCCAGGAATGACAAGGGAATCTCATCTATGTTTGTGTGTCAACGGTCCGGACTCTATACTTCCTTGTTTTTGTGTTGTTTTAAAATTTCTCCATGAACGTTAAAGTCCATGATTGAATATTTCTACACTTACGAGTCATGTCACGTGGTAGCAATTTTATTACCGTAAAAAAATTAAGGTCGTTACATTCTAAGTTGTTGTAAATAACCCGTTGACTTACCTTCTAAAACCCAAATTCGTACCCGATCGTTGCAAATATACTCTTAAATTCATTAAACGTTCGAAATTAAAAGCTAAACCGAAGCTTATAAGAGTCAAGAAACACTTCATCTTTATCTTTTAGGGAAAAAAAAGGCTTTTAATGAAAGCAAACGCCACAAAGACAATTACCATAAACTTCCTTTGGCAGCTAGCTTCTCCCTTTCACTATAAAAACATAAATGAAATTAAAAAATAAATCACTGAAAAAAATAAAAATAAAAAGTTCATATTATTGTGAAATGGAAGAAGTGAAAGTGGTGATTGTGGGTGCTGGCCCTTCTGGCTTGGCTACCTCTGCTTGCTTAAATTACCTTTCCATTCCAAACATTGTCTTGGAGAAAGAAGATTGTTATGCTTCTCTTTGGAAGAAGAGAGCTTATGATCGCTTATGCCTTCACTTAGCCAAAGATTTTTGCTCTCTTCCCTTGATGTCTCACTCTGCTTCCACTCCGACGTTCATGCCACGAGCCACCTTTCTCGAGTACGTCGACAATTACGTCGCCAAGTTCAACATAAAGCCTCGGTTTCACAGGTAAAAGTTAATAGCGGTATTGATACAGATGTCAAAGTCTACTAGCTCCCACATCCGTTGTGGAAACCTCTCCCTAATAGACGTGTTTTAAAAATTTTAAGGGAAACCCTGAAACACTATCTACTAGTAGCGGTATTGATATAGATGTCAAAGTCTACTAGATCCCACATCAGTTGTGGAAATCTCTCCCTAGTAGACACGTTTTAAAAATCTTAAAGGAAAACCCTGAAACAATATCTATTAGTAGTGGACTTAGGCTGTTATAATATTGATATCTAACGAAGTATTGACATGTCAGGAACGTGGAGAAAGCATGGTTGAAGGAGGAAGGGGAGAATATGTGGAGGGTGGAAGTGAGGAATATCGAGACGGGGGAGATGGAGGTTTATGCGTCGGAGTTTTTGGTCGTTGCAAGCGGAGAGAATAGCGTCGCGAACATGCCGGAGATGAACGGGTTAAAAACGTTCCGCGGAGGGATCGTTCATTCTAGTCTATATAAGAATGGACGAGATTATGAAGGGAAAGATGTTTTGGTGGTTGGGTGTGGGAATTCCGGCATGGAAATTTCTTTTGATCTCTCAAACTATGGAGCTCGCCCTTCAATCGTTATTAGAAGTCCAGTAAGCTCTCTATGTTTCTCATAAGCTAAAAGTTACTTAACTTTCTATGTTCAAAATAGGTAAGTGATCCACACATTGTGTTGTTTTTGCATGCAATCATTGTATTCTACTCCTTTTTACCTTTCGGTTCGAACTCAACGAATATATAGATCGATGGTACGTATAAATTCGTTAAAATTTGAAACGTTTTTCGTTTTTTTGTCTAAACTCGATACTCGAACATCTTAGTTGACCAAAATTCGAAACGTGTTTTGGGTCGGGATTTGATCGTCTAATGTCTTAATGAAATCATCTCAACTTTTTGTTTTGTCTGGATTGGTTGTCAAAGGTGCATGCATTAGTTAAGATTTTTTTGATGTTTTTAAGGTATTGCATACATTTGTAAATCAAGGAGAGACATAGTTGCATGCAGTTGAGTTTAAGGTTATTATTATTATTAATTTAATTTAATTATTATGAGTTATCAATTAAATTTTGTATTATTTTGCATGCATCCATATAAACACGTGTTACCCTAATCACTTCCTTAAGTTCACATTCGATGCATTAACATAGAATTAAGTCAACCTTTGCAAACAAAAGTAGAAACAAAACTTACCATGTTGTTCTTTGTCTTTTTGTTCGTATGTTTTTCTTTTTTTATAAAATTATAAATATTTTCTCGGATAAAATAATAACACAAATTTTCGGAGTATGAAACGGATATAATGTTTTTCGAAAAGTTGACGATAACCGATTCTAATTTTAAGATTTGTTGAAAGAACATAATTGTCACTATTGTCGTATTTGGTGTTGAAGATGCACGTGGTGAAGAGGCAAATGGTGTATTTGGGAATGGTTTTGAGGAAGTGTTTGCCACTCGATGTCGTAGATACGCTTCTTGTAGGCTTGGCTATGGTTAAGTTTGGCGACTTGTCGGCTCATGGCATAGTTCGGCCAAAGTTGGGTCCGATGCAATTCAAAGCCCTCACTGGAAAAACGCCCGTTATTGATGTCGGGACCATTTCCAAGATTCGATCCGGGGAAATTAAGGTAATTATGTAGTTTTTTTTATCTGCTAAGCTCGGCAATATTCTTGAGTCGCTCGTGCAACTGTCCCGACATGATCGAGGAAGTTGTTTGAAATGTTTTTTTTTTTTTTTTTTTATAATGTGTTTGTTGGTTGTGCATAGGTTTTTCCACAAATATCAAACATCAAGGGGGACACCGTTGAGTTTGAAAATGGAGCGAGGAAGAACTTTGATGCCATTGTGTTTGCCACTGGCTATAAAAGTTGTGCTAACAAGTGGCTGAAGGTAGCCTTTTTACTTTACCACCAAACTTCAAGAATCTATCATTTCCATATATATATATATATATTTGAAACATGAAAAATAAAAATGAAAACGGTTATACGTGTGATTTCCCACATCGGTTGGGGAGGATAACGAAATACCATTTATAAGGGTGTGGAAACCTCTCCCTAGCAGACGCGTTTTAAAAACCTTGAGGGCTCCCGAAAAGGAAAGCCCAAAGAAGACAATATTGGCTAACGGTGGGCTTGGGCCGTTACAAATGGTATCAGAGCCAAACATCGAAAAATGTGCCAACGAGGAGGCTGTTCCCCGAAGGGGATAAACATGAGGTGGTGTGCCAGTAAAGATGTTGGGCCCCGAAGGGGGTGGATTTTGTGGGGGTCCCACATCTCTTAGAGAAAGGAATGAGTGCCTGCAAGAACTTTGGGCCCCAAAGGGGGGTGGATTGTGATGTCCCACATCGTTTGGGGAGGAGAACGAAACATTCTTTATAAGGGTGTGGAAACCTCACCAAAGCAGACGTGTTTTAAAAACCTTAAGGGGAAGCCTGAAAGGGAAAGCCCAATATGAATGAACTGAAATCATATCCGAATGAAAATGGATCACTTTGCAATGAATTGCAACTGAGCATGAGGTGGTGTGCCGGTAAAGACGTTGGGCCCCAAAGGGGGTGGATTTGGTGGGGTCCCACATCGTTTGGAGAAAGGAACGAGTGCCTGCAAGGCCGCTGGCCCCTTGATTTGGTGGAGTCCCACATCATTTGGAGAAAGGAACGAGTCCTAGCAAGGACGCTGGGCCTCGAAGGGGGGTGGATTGTGATGTCCCACATCGGTTGGAGAGGAGAACAAAACACCCTTTATAAAGGTGTGGAAATCTCTCCATAGCAAACGTGTTTTAAGAACCTTAAGGGAAAGCCCTTTGAACCACACCCTTTATAAAGGTGTGGAAATCTCTCCACAGCAAACGTGCTTTAAGAACCTTAAGGGAAAGCCCGAAAGGGAAAGCCCAATATGAATGAACCGAAATCATTCACGTTATAAGTCGTCAGGTTATGTAAATTGTAAATCCCAACTTTAAGAAGTAAGCAACCGCTAAAAAAAAAGTTCCCATGGACCCAGAGCGGTTCAAGGTAGATGATTTTTTCGTATAAGAACTCCAAAGTTAAGCGTGTTTTGCGTGAAACGATTCTATGTTGAGTCACTTTCTAGAAGTTTTTCTAGAAAGCACGAGTGAGAAATGTCGGGACATGGAGCGTTACGCTTAGTAAGTATTTATTTGTATCATAATTCTTTCCCGAATTCTTATACTCGAGACTAACTAACGAACAAATTATGTTATTTATGTAGGATTATGAAGTTGTGCTAAACGAACGTGGAATGCCAAGAAGCCAAGCTCCAAATCATTGGAAGGGAGACAAGAATGCTTACTGTGTTGGGCTGTCAATGCAAGGGCTGGCTGGCGTTTGTGCTGATGCAAAGGCTGTTGCTCAAGATATTAGCAACATTATCTTAACCAAACTTAAATGATCTTTTCTTTACACATTTTGTGCTCTAAATCTTCATTTCTATGTGTACTCAGAACTGCTTTATGACCCTTCTCTTTTATTTATCCATTTCTAGCTTTTAGTTTGTTCAATGATTTTGATCCTCGATCCGTTCTATCGAAGCATATTTGATAAGAAATCAACTCAAGGGAAAGTTTTGATACCAAATGATAAAGAATTACTACAATGGAAATAAGATTTGGATTACTTGTTGATCGAATATCTCAAGGCAAGAACACTTGCTTGAGATTCGAATCACTCCACAAGCAAGGTTGATCATGTCTAGCTTGAATGATTCTAAACATGCAATCTTAGCTACATAGAATTGTAAAGGGATGTTTGAGATTCGAATTACTTCACAAGCAAGGTTGATCATGTTTAGCTTGAATGATTCTAAACATGCAATCTCAGCTACATAGAATTGTAAAGGGATGCTTGAGATTCGAAACACTTCACAAGCAAGATTGATCATGTCTAGCTTGAATGATTCTAAACATGCAATCTCAGCTATATAGAAGCTACATATAATTGTTAAGGGAAGGTAAGAACAAATGGAATAAACTTAAATGATGAAGGGTAGTTTTTATTTTTAGTTAAGTTGAGTGGGTTCAGGAATAGTGGGCTTATGGGTTAGAAAATGGTAACTTTCTGATGGCCATATTTAGCTTTTAGAAAGCGTATAAATTAGTTTGTTTTCATGGTAAGAGCGAGCAAAAGAGCTAGATAAATTGTCTCCTTTTAAGTAAATTGTCTCCATTAGTTTTTTTTTCTCCAGAATTCTTTGTCTCCTTGTCTCTCCCCTTTCGACATCTCTTTTACGAGTACGTGAGTAATACTTTAGCATAGCAGTATCGGAGCATTCAATTGTTAGTGAGTGTGAGATCACTTCGCAGATTAGTGAGTGTTGTTTTAACAAATTCGTATTTGAGCGAGTTTTATTTTCAACAAAAACACTTAGCCCTAATGTTGAATCACTCCAAGGGAAAGTAAAATTTAAATTACCTTGTTGATCAAATATCTTAAGTCAAGAACATTTGTTTGAGATTCGAATTACTCCATAAACAAAATTGATCATGTCAAGCTCGAATAATTCTACGTATAATCTAAACTATATAGGATTGCGGAAAAAAAAACTTAGTCATTGTCTAAAGGAAACTGCATTTTCTATGTCTGTACTTTATATAGTCTCAAAATAAAAAATCTTAACCTTGCATGAGTCATTCCAAGAGTTGTAACTTTCATACTTTATGACCATAAGTAGTCTCTATATAAATAAACCTTAAAGTACATTACAAAAACACGGTAAGTCTAAATTACCATCCACCCAAAATTTGTAATCATCTAAGAATAAATTGAACTTGATTCATCTATAATGTGACATGAATTGCAACATCTCGTGATAATTTAAACAACATTTTCTTCACATCTTTGATAAAGTTTATCTTATATGATTGATGTCTTGGCTCATATCAACACCGAAACGAATAATCGAAGTAGAAAGAAATGAATAAATAACACGATAACTTGCCCGAAGAGTTTCTTTGTACTAAAACTCTTCAAGCACAACACTTTTCAATTTTCTACGATTAAAACAGGCACCACGACTAATAACTTCTCTTATAAATACTCCACGATTAATAATTTCACCTATAAATACATCGTATAAGTAAAGCTTATTAACTCACAAAACCCACTCTAATTTCTCCGAAGGAATCACGAGATGGTCGAGTTGAGCAAGAACTGTTGAGATCTCGTTTCGAAATGGAAGCCATTGGAGAGGGAAGCATCCGCAGAGAAGATCATGACTCCATTGATATCAAATCCATTTTCATCCAACAAATTCAAAGCTTCAAAAAAGGCATCCCCTTGAATCCCTCTCCCATTCACCTCATAGCTTGGTAGCAACTTCCCTTCTCCAAACTCCTTAGCTCTAACCTCAAATCTCTTCAAGTAAGCCTTAGCCGTTCTCACTTTGTCGGTATAAAATTGGTAGTTGACATAATCAATCACCTCCCCATAGCCATGGAAGAGCTCCAAGTAAGGTGTAACCGTCGAGTAATACGGCGCAATTGTGGCTACGGAGATGACGCTTTGGTTCTTAAGTAGGGTTATGAGCTCGCCGATGCAGAAGGCGAAGTTTGAGCCGTGTTTTGGGAAGTTCTCATAGTCGATGTCGATGCCGTCGAGGTGGTATTTTATGATAAGAGCTTTGAGAGTGGAGAAGGCATTGGTGATCCAGAGATTAGGGTTTCGAGGGTTTTGCCATCGGAGGACGGTGTCGCCGAGGCTCCAACCCGAGAGGCTCGCTAGGGCTTTGACGTTCGGGTGTTCGGCTTTAATGGCTGCAACTGATCCTGGGGTTAGTGAGGGCTCCCAATAGTTGGAGAATTTCCCATTTTGAGGATTGCCGGAGGGATCTGCGTCGATGGCGAAGCTGAGGATGAAATGGAAATCGATATCATCGAAGATCGGGACGCTATCGAAGGTGATTGGAATGCCTGTTGCTCCGATGTACTCCATCATCACTTTTTTTCCATCTACATAGAAAGTATTAAGGTTTACGATCGTTGGGAGAGAGTCCACGTTGGTTAACTTAGGGAATGATCAAAGGTTTATAAGTCCATTCGTACGAAACCTTTTGGGAATCCCAAAGCAAAGCTATGAGAGCTTATACTCAAAGTGGACAATATCCTACCATTGGGAAGGTCCGTGATTCTTAACATGGTAATAGAGCCATGCCCTTAACTTAGCCATGTCAATACAATCCTCAAAGGTATAGTCAAAAGTGACTCAAGTGTACTTTGTTCGAGGACTCCAGATAAGGAGTCGAGCCTCGATTAAGGGGAGGTTGTTCGAGGGCTCCACCATAGGTCTTAGAGGAGGCTCTATGGTGTATTTTGTTCGAGAAGAGCATTGTTGAGGATTGTTGCACATTGGCTAAGTAAGGAATACATCTCCATTGGTATGAAGATTTTTGAGGAAACCCAAAGCAAAGCAATAAGAGCTTATGCTCAAAGTGATTGTATCATTGTAGAGAGTCGTGAAAGCTTATGCTCAAAGTAGATAATATCATACCATTACGGAGAGTCGTAGTTCCTAACAAACAATAAAATTGAAAGTAAAGCTTGAGCTTTGGGTCGGTCGTTAAAGCACTCAGAGGCTCTAAACCTTACCGCAGAAATGATTGAACGTTGCAACGACGAAGAGGAAGAGATGAAGCTGACGAGGTCCAACGATCATCTTCACTTTGAGTTATTCGCCAAATGTATGATGAAGAAGATCAAGTTTTGGAGTGAAGCTTTTATATTATGAGTTCGTGAGCTGCCGGCGGAAGTAATTTTGACCAAAGCCGGCAGAACTACAAGACAAGAAAAGAAACAGTCTTCCAACGTTGGTATTTCTTGTCTCTGTCTACTTAAAAAAATGTATAATTTTGTGGTATTCTCTATGGGATTTCTTTGTAAGTTCCATTGAATACTATTTGGTTTCCTATCATGTTTGAACGGGTTATTAGTGGCGTAATAGTATGTCGGTGTTACCACATATATTTCTCTTTACGTTTTCTTTCTCTTGTTTTTTGTGCTCTTCGTTTAGATCGAGTGTGAGTTGTGCAACCCCTGAAACGACTTTGTTGTTGAAATGACAAAATAGCTCTACACGGTTTCGTGGATGTTGATTTGAGTGGAGATGTAGACTCTAGCAAACAATAGATGAAACTGCAAGTTAGATGTTCTGGCTTTAGAATTGCGTTAATTTTTCATCTATTAAGGCAAAGTATGTGACAATAGTTGAAGTCGGAAAGAAATGATATGGATGATGGACTATTGAGAAGAGTTACGCAAAAAGTAGCTCGAGAAGATTCGGTTAAAATATCATCACTAGCCCAAGAGTGTACAGAACCCATTGTATGGATGACGGACTATTGAGAAGAGTTACGCAAAAAGTAGCTCGAGAATATTCGGTTAAAATATCATCACTAGACCAACCGTGTCGAGCCAAATAATTGTACAGAACCCATTATTTATATATTTTAGAAAAATGATTCTGGTATTTTAGAAATAAACGTACCTAAGACATACCTAAGACAGAAGAAGAAATCAGACCGTACGGTAGTTGCTACACAAGCACAATTGACTCTATGTCCGTGTAGGAGCAGTCCTCTGCATCTTTGCTTAATCTCATAGGTTCAGGATTGAATTTATTCGCATGTAAAAGAAAAAGATCGGGAGAGATGGCTATATATGAGAGGTGTTGGATGATGGAAGTCCCACATCGACTAATTTAGGGTGTGATCATGGGTTTATAAGTGAGGAATACTAACTCCATTGGTGTGAGGCCTTTTGGGGAATCCCAAAGCAAAGCCATGAGAGCTTATGCTCAAAGTGGACGATATCATACCATTGTGGAGAGTCGTGTTCGTCTAACAAGAGGGTCGTAAATGACTCTCTTAAAACAACTTTTGGTAGGCCCGCTCGGTATACTGTCGAATGCAATCTATTCACTCGTATTTCATTCTCTTTTTCTCGCGCCTTTTGTTTTGTTTTCTTTGCGATACCGAGCCGAAAACGAAGGCGAAAGAAGCTCCAACGAACCCGAAGGAGAATGAGAAAGGAAAAGTTGTGGAGCATCCCTACCAACAAGACGTGGGTAACTAAACAATTTCACCCTTTGGCCGTCAACTTCACCCCTTGCTGACCTTCCTTCTCCGGCGAGCTACAGCGGCATAACCACGAGCGGCCTACACTACCGGCGACTCATTTAGACCTTACAAGCTTTCAGCTTATATTTCTGGGCTATTCTGTGATTTTGGTAGGCATCCATGTCTCAGAGCACTTCTCGTTTCTCTTTAATTCTCAGAAACTGTGCTCGTCTTAATGAAGTTGCTCAAGCAAAGCAAGCACACGCGCAAATCCTAATTCATGGTTTGATTCCACATTTAACTCTTGTGACAGATCTCCTTTTGGTGTATTGCAAATGTGGGGTTCTGCATGACGCCCGCAAGGTGTTTGACAAAATGACTCAGAGAAACATGCACTCCTGGAATATCTTGATTGCTTCTTATGTTCATAGTTCTTTACATTTTGATGCAATTAATGTGTTTAACGAGTTTAGGGGACTTGGTTTTCTGCCTGATCACTATACTTTGCCCCAGATGTTTAAGGTTAGTGTTGGTATAGGAGATGTTTATATGGGGAAGAGACTTCATTGTTGGACAATTAAGCTGGGGTTTGAAGGATATGTTGTGGTAGCCAGTACGGTTTTGGATTTCTATGCCAAATATGGGGTTGTGGGAGATGCTAAGAAGGTGTTTGATAATATGATTTTGAAAGATACAATTTCTTGGAACTCAATGATTTCTGGGTATGGGAGGGCTGGGCTTTATGGGGATGCATTGGATTGTTTCAAGCGCATGCTCTTTGAAGGAGTGAAGATGGATATCATGACAATTCCTAGCGTTTTGAATGCTTGTGGAGGGGAAGGAGATTTGAGAAAAGGCCAAGAAATTCATTGCTTAGTTTTGAAGAGTCAATTATTTGTTGCTGATGTTGCTATTGGGAACTCATTGATTGATATGTATGCAAAGTGTGGAAGCCTGTTTGATGCTGAAGAGGTCTTTAGGAATATGAGTAGCACGAATATTGTTACATGGACAACAATGATATCTTGTTATGGGGCTCATGGGAAAGGAGAGAAATCCTTGGCACTGTTTAACAAAATGAAGGATTGTGGAATCCAACCCAATTCTGTAACACTAACAGCCATTTTGGCTAGTTGCAGTCACGCAGGTTACATCAATGAAGGGTGGAGAATTTTCAAGTCTTTTGTTTCAGATTATGAGGTTGAACCGACGGTAGAACATTATGCTTGTGTTGTTGATCTTCTGAGTCGCTTTGGCTTTCTGCAGGAAGCGTTTATGTTGATAATAAATATGAAACACACAGCCGCAGCAAGCGTTTGGGGTGCTCTGCTTTCTGGTTGTATGATGCACAAGAACATTGAGATAGGAGAAATTGCAGCTAACCGGCTTTTCAAGTTGGAACCTAAGAATCCAAGCAATTTTATAGCCTTGATTGGTATATATGAATCTCTTGGAATGTCGCATGGCGTTTCGTTGACTAGAGGGAAGATGAGAGAGCTGGGTTTGACGAAACTCCCTGGTTGTAGCTGGATAACCATTGAAGGAGTTGTACATAAATTCTATGGAGGGGACAAGTCTCATCCTTTGGGGTTGAGAATATTTGAAACGTTGAGTGCAGTAAAACAAGCCAGTGTAAACTGTGAAACGACTTGAATTAACAGATCCTATTCAAGTAAGGTTGTAAACTGTGAAACGACTTGAAGTAAAGGAATAAAAGCTCAATGGTTATCACAAATTCTGCAGCAACCGGCCGGAACTCGAGTTGTTGGATGATTGGTTGATGTATCAATTGACAGTAACCACATTTTCTAGAGACCACTTGAAGGTGTGAGATACCATATCGGTTGGGAGGAGAATGAAATAATTTTATAAGGGTGTGGAAACTTCTCCCTAATAGACGCGTTTTAAAAACCTTGAGGGAGATGTTTTCATAGAGAGGACAATATCTGCTAACGGTGGGCTTGGATTGCTTGGACCGTTACAAATGGTATCATAGCCAGACACTGGACGATGTGCTAGCGATGAGGTTAAGTTCCGAAGGGAGTGGTCATGAGGCAGTGTGCCAGCAACGACACTAGGCCCTGAAGGGGGTGGATTGGGGTGTTCCACATCGATTGGAGAAAGGAATGAGTGCCAGCGAGGACGCTGAGCTCTGAAGGGGGGTGGATTGTGAGATCCCACATCAGTTAAGGAGAAGAACGAAATGTTCTTTATGAGGGTGTGGAAACCTCTCTCTAGTAGACGTGTTTTAAAAACCTTGAGGGAGAGGTTTTCATAGAGAGGACAATATCTGTTAACAGGGGGCTTGGGCCGTTACAAATGGTATCAGAGCTAGACACCAGGCGATGTGCTAGCGAGGAGGCTGAGCCCTGAAGGAGGTGGACATGAGGCGGTGTGCCAGCAAGAATGCTGGGATTGGAGAAGGGAATGAGTGCCAGTGAGGACGTTGTGGTTCAAAGGGGGTGGATTGTGAGATCCCACATCGGTTGGGGAGGAGAACGAAACATTCTTTGTAAGGGTGTGGAAGCTTTTCCTTAGTAGACGCGTTTTAAAAACTTTGAGGGAAAGATTTCCATAGAGAGGACAATATCTGCTAACGGTAGACTTTCTGTTACAGAAGGTTTCTTGATTGATTCAACATAGACGCCACTATGTTATATCTCCACACAACCTGTTGAGATTAGCAGTACAAGCGGTATTAAATCGAACCCAAGGTACGCATTTCAATCTTGTTGCAGCTGAGGTATTATTAAAAAATCTCAAGTACTGTCGATTAATATTACGAAATGCTCGTTCAATATTCATGGCTCTTTACTGACGATGAAAACTGTAGCTATTAGTTTTTTCATTACAGGACAAACACTACAAGAAATAAGCTTTTTCTTTGAATATTTCAGTCTCCTGCTAACTCTGAATCCCTTTCTCTTGCTTAAGTCTTCAACTTCAAAATCAGGTTCGAGTGCAGTTTAAAAGAAAAAATAATGTAATAGTGTAACCTTAGCAAGTTGAATCTAAGAACTTTCGAAAACACCCCGGATATGTAAACCCCAATATCCCAAATGCTAAAACTCTCGAATCAAGTTGATTTCATTCCAAATGATTGCAACTTTTAGGAATTTGATCTAACATGAAAAATAAGACTTTTAGATCTAAATATATCCAAGAATCTCAGAACAATAAGGAATCATTCCAAATAAGATTCGATCACCTTGTTGATCAAATATCTCAAGGCAAGAACGCTTATTTGAAATTCGAATCACTTCACAAGCAAGATAGATCAAGACAAGCTTGAATGACTCTAAGCATGTAATCTAAACTGCATAGAACTACAAAGAAATTTAGTCATTAACTTTTACTATATTGTTCAACATACATGGCTTTATATAGTCTCTTGAATGGCTTTCTTGAACACCTTTGACCTTTCATGAGGCATTTTAAGAGTTGTAACTTTCATGAGGCATTTTAAGAGTTGTAACTTTCATATTTTCTGATCATAAAAAATTCTAAAATGTATTAATGAAAATACCATCACTCTAGATTATCATCCACCCAAAATTTATGATAATTCAGAATAAATAAAGTTTGATTCTAATCTAATGTAGCTTGAATTGCAACTTAAATTTATCTCAGGGTAATTTGAACAATATTTTTGTCACATCTTTCTTAAAGTTCATATTACCTGATTGAAATGTCTTGGTTCATATTACAGGAGCGTGCAAGAGCATCTATATCTTCGACACCACGCCCATCATAAACACACCATGCACATCGTTAACCCACTTCAAACTCCGATACCAAGGTATTTGAGTTTGAGAAATTAGTTCAAAAGCCATCTATGCCAGCCAAATTATGTTTTGAGTTTGAGAAATTGTTTTGGCTAGGGACAGGGGGACTTGGATTTTCTTAGTTGGAAATTTGCTTCAACCCCAAGGTATTTCTTCAACTTCTTCAAGAACAAAAACTTACTTCTATCGATGATTCTGTTGCCAAAAACAAGTAGTCTCTTCTTCTTGCTTCTTGCCATTGTTCATCTGTTTAATCCATTAGATGTCAGGCTATTGCATGTTAGTTAGATTTGAAGTTTGAAAGTTTTTGGGATCTCTGTGGCACTTGGTTTGATGAACTTATGAGTAGAATTATCTGAAAAAATGGATCACAATGGCAAGCAGATAATAACTTGCAAGTCTTTGGTTGATGTCATTATAAAAACAAGTGATGAAAGTCATGTATTGTATAGAAGTTTGTGGTTGTAAACTTCCAATTGTTGATTGATTTTTTGTTTCTTGCGCTTTGTTATTTTAAACATCCAAAAGAAAATGTAGAGAAGATGATGAAGTGGAATTACTTTTTTGCTATTTCATGACCAATATCTCACCTCCCAATGTGTTTGTCTCATGATTAGTATAAGGAAAATAGATACGGCGTGAGATCCCATGTTGGTTGTGGAAGAGGACGAAACATTCTTTACAAGGGTGTGGAAATCTCTCTTTAATAGACACGTTTTAAAAACGTTGAGGGGAAGCTTGAAAGGAAAAGTTTAAAGGAGACAATATCTACTAACGGCAGTAGATTTAGGTTGATGGTGTCATAATCTGGCGTCTCTTAAAAGAAGGGTGACCCTATGTATGCACTTCTTTTTCTTTAAAGAATTTGAAAAATAACACGAATATAACCGGCCGTAATCAGTAATCCAACGACCAGAAACACATGATACCAACGGAAGATCCAGCCCACCTGATTCACCCTTAGGCTTCCAGAACTTAAACCTCTCCTATTAAATGAAGCATCGCTATCAAATGACATGATTCTACTAGAATTACTTATCGTTTCAATCATCATATCACCTAATGTTTACAAAAAAATAGATTGGGTCGCTCAAGTTTACCATTAGCAGATATTGTCCTCTTCGAGCTTTTTCTTTTAGGCTTCTCCTAAAAAATTTTAAAACGTATGGGAGGTTTCTATGCCTTTATAAATAATGTTTCGTTCTCCTCCTCAACCGATGTGGAATCTCACAATCTACCCTCTTTCTGGGTCCAGCATCCTTGCTGGCACTCGTTCCCTTATTCAATCAATGTGGGACCTGCCAATCAACCCTCTTTCAGGGCCCAACGTCCTTGCTGGTACTCGTTCCCTTCTCCAATTGATATGGGACCCCCCCAAACCACTCCATTTCGAGGCCCAGCATTCTTGCTAGCACACCGTCTTGTGTCCACACCTTCGGGGCTTAGCCTCCTCGCTAGTGTCTGGCTCTGGTACGATTTGTAAAAGCCCAAGCCCACCACTAGTAATTATTGTTCTCTTTGTAGTTTTCCTTTCAAGTTTTCCCTCAAGGTTTTTAAAACGCACTAGGGTGAGGTTTCCACCCCCTTATAAAGAATGTTTCGTTCTCCTCCCCAACCGTGGGATCCAAATGATTAGATAAAGGTATGGAAATTCTCCATAGCAAACACATTTTAAAAATCTTGAGATAAAGTAAATGGGTAGCTTCGTAAGTCGAAAAAAATGGAACCCACTTGCCAAAACGGACAAATTGTTCTTTCTATTTCAATTCAAATGATGTGTTCTAATGTAGATTAGATTATGAAAATATTTGTGAGTAATTAAAATTATCTTTTTAAAAGTGATCTTTAGATGGGAATGATTTGGAATAAATATAGTTTGATCTTATCAAAATTACACCAAATGAAGGGTTTATTTTGGTGATTATGAGTAATTAAAATCTATAATTGAGGACTAATATTGTTTAACGCTCGCAATTATGTTGCAAAAATTTATTCCTTACTTTCCATATAAATACTTCCATTATTGAATATTAAAATCTTATAAAACATTATCAATGCATCGCTAATATCAATTACAAACGTTAAATATTCTTAATTTTCATAATAATCTTAAAATATGACGGAGTAGACTTGTAACCCTATTTTCGGGTTGATTGGGTTAATCCAAATGTTAAAGATATTTAGTACTATATATCATATTTAATCTTTTATTATAGACAAATATTCAGAGATTTGCCTTCATTATTGCATTCATCGACAAATATCTCGAGATTTGCTTACCATTTATTGTTTTTTTCCATATACTTATAATTTATTTAATTATAAATAGAGAATTTTCACACTATGTAGATGTCGTGGTTTCACCGAATATTCTCAAATCAAACGAAAAAAATGTCAATATGCAAATTAACTCAAATATTTTATTTTTAAAAAATTCAACCCAACCTAAATTTAAATATATATATATATATATATATATATCTCGTACTCAACTGGGCTTGAATTAAGTAGTCTAAATTGGTCGGTTATCAAATTACTTTAATATCCCTAAAAAAAAGTTACTTTGTTAAAGGAACTCCACTGATAGTTTTTATTTATTTATTATTTTGAGTAATGTAATGAGGTTGATATTATTATTAAATAAAAAATAGAATAATAAATCACATTAATATAATAATGCTATTGGAAAATGATAATAAATGGTATAATAATAATAATAATAATAATAAATAGTAATAATAACAATAAAAAATAAAATTAAAGAATTCGCATTAATTGCAATCACCTGCGTTTGTGACTTCACCCAGAACAGTCTCCCAATTACTGAAAATCGCCACTGCTATCCTCCATTTCCGCCACCACAACCGCCGCCTTCCCCGGAATTCCCGCCGCCGTCTGGGTCTAGTCGGAGAAGAAGACAGGATGGGCAAAATGGTCATTACGTGCTCCTTGAATGTGGGCCAGCCTGGAATCTCAACTTTTTTTTTTCTTTTAATTTAATTTTTTGAAATTATTATGATCGTTTACCTTTTAAGCAATGTAAAGTTGCCGGGAGTGTAATATAAGCTTGTCGTGTCGTGTCCGTTTGAGTTTTTCATTAATTCAATAAATATATATCATCACAAGTAATTCAAACCTGTTTCAAGTATCTCGTGTTTCGTGTTATACAACATACACGAGGGCTCGTGTTTTCAGATCATAGTACATAATTATGATACCTATCATACTTCCATTCTTTTCCCGACATAAATTTACTAATGAAACATGCATATGTGTACGTAGCATGTCTCTCATAGATATAATGTGAGTATTATCGTTACATATATGGATTTACATACCGGACGAACATGCATCACATAATATTCTTAAACATAACATAAGAAATAACACGTAGATGAATTCAATTTAACATTCTCACTATTTTATTTAACAACGGTTTTGGTTGCATAAGCTTAGTATGGTTGAGATTTCGAGTCCATGGATCTCATGGTCCACGTGAGCCCGTTAAGAGCCACATGAACTAGGCAAACGATTGACCTCTTAGTGATGCCTCGAGAGTCAAACCAAAGAAGAGCACCAAAACACGTACCACTGACACAAGCTGTCAAAATACATCACTACTTCAATAGGGTTTAGGGTATATATATATATATATATATGTATATGTTTAAGAAAATGATTTAGTTATTGCAAGAAGGATTTGCAAATAAATTGTGTAGCTTTACTGTCAATACCCTCCACTCTAACCAGGTTTTCACAGTAAAGTTTAATAGTATTTTACAGAGTGTCTTGTAATCTATTCTCGATCGTAACACAAACTATCGAGCTAGGTACTAATTGAGAGACTTGTGTTCTTCCTCGACTTTACTGTCGACCGTTATGCTAGTTCGACATTATTTTTAGTCTAAACACAGACTTATAAGAGTAACACCACGTCATTGTATATTTTCTCCTGTTACATAGTGGAGTAGTCACCAACCAGCCATCTAAAATCACGTATTAATAACGTCGGTCCATCCATCCCATACAAAATTAAAAAGTTAAAAAGCTATTAAAAAAAAAAGTTAACCGCAAGTAAAAGTTAAAAAGGACACATAATTTACCTTCACATCATTTGGTCCAACGTTTGGATATAAAGTTGTCTTGTCTTTAGGGTATGACAGAAAATTTAAACTTTGTTATAAAAATAAATTATTATTTAAATCTCACTTTAGTTTACGAGCTAAAATATATTTTTTTAATTTTTTAAAAAAATCTAAAAAATACTTTTTAAACTTTTATTAGTATTTCGTAAATATATTGATTAATTTCGTTCAAAAAATACATTTATCCGTACTACTGTTTTTAAAATATATATATGAAATTTTAAATGTCACATTAAAAAAATATACCTTTCTATATAAAAAAAATTAAAAATAATTTTTACAATCAATATATAGACGAGAACGGTCTATTGACATCTCATAGATTATCTCTAAATTTTTTACTATTATTTCTTAAAAATGATGAGTATTTTTAAATATTTTTTAAAAAAATTAATTAAATTTGAAAACCATATTTTCAAAAATAATTTTTAAATTTAAGGGTATTTTTAATATATATATATATTAATTAAAGTTGATGGGTATTTTGAAATTCTTTTAAATAAAATATTAATTTCAATAATATTTTTATTAATTTAATTATGCATTTATAAATTGATATCTTACAAATACTAAAATAAAGAAAATTAAAATATAATGCAACCTTTTCTCGGACATTTTTAGAAAAATTAACAAATTTATTAAATATAAAATTAATTTGCCTATAATTAAACTTTATAATTTAAGAAAGTTTTTAATTATATATAATATTTTAACATATCTATCTACTGTCTTTATAAATACCGTTTTGAGAATTTACCAAAACTAATTATATGTATTTTCTGAAAACTAATTATAAATATACCTTAATAAAAATATTTACCAATACAGCAGTTGGTTTTAAATTTATATTACATTGAATTATGGTAACTAAATCTAGTTTTTATTTGTCATAAAACAATTATTAAATAATAAAATTTAATTTCTATTTAATCTTTAATATTTTAAAAATAATATTTATAAATTCATTGTTTTTAATAAAATAAAATTTTTATTTTTTTTCCAAGCCATTAAATAACTCTATCAAAAATCATATTAAAAACGCTAATAAAATTAAAAAAAAATGCACTGAAATTTGGAAAAATATAAACTAATAATTAAGGACGACCGTACAGATCCAATCAACCAAACCCAATTCGTACAAAAATATAAATTAATAATTAAGGACGACCGTAAAAATCCAATCAACCAAACCCAATTGGTACAATTTGGGTTAAGTTGGAGTATGAACTATTAAGTCGAGTTTAAATTGTGATATCCCATATTAGGGAGGAGAATGAAACACCTTTTGTGAAAACATTTTCCGAAAATCGGTTTTAAAAAATTGAAAAAAATTTAAGGGACAATATTTACTGGCAGTGGGTTTCATGCTTCCCTAAAATTAATTTGGGTTTAACGGATCATGTTATATTTATTTATTTTTATTATTTATTCTCCGGTCCAAAACAATAATTTTTTAAAATATTTATGTATATTTTAATTTAAATATTTAAAAATAAGTAAAAATAGGACAAAACGAATTTAACCTCAAAAATTTGTTTAGGTGGAAAAAAATTACATCCCGAACCATTGAGTTGAATTTAAACATGGTTCGAACCAGACCTAATCTAATCGGACAATTGAGTTGAATTTAGAGATGGTTCGAACCGGACCTAATCCAATCGGACAATTGAGTTGAATTTAGAGATGGTTCGAACCCAACCTAATCCAATCGGACAATTGAGTTGAATTTAGAGATGGTTCGAACCGGACCTAATCCAATCGGACAATTGAGTTGAATTTAGAGATGGTTCGAACCCGACCTAATCCAATCGGATCGAGCTAAAAAAGAATTAAAAATAGAAAATGGGAACGAAAAAAGGAAAAAGGGAAGTGCGGTAGGGAAAAACAGAGACGCTTCTCTCTGCAACCACCCGTGAGGTTTGTTTTGGTCTCTCGCTGTCTGAACCCGTGACCTTCACTTCCATATCCCCTTTCTCTCTCCTCTCTTTCTCTCTCTACATTCCTCCACTATAAATACTCACGCCATGCCCAATCCTCTCCCCAGAACAACCCCATTTCCATTTCCGTTTCAATTCAACGCTGCCAAATCCACTTTCCTCTTCCTCTCCATGGCCGCCCTCTCCTTCCTCTCCTTCCTCTCCCTCTTCTTCTTCCTCTCCCTCTCCTCCGCCGTCCACCACCGCCACCACCACCACCACCTCCCATCCCATTTCACCAACTCTCCCTCCTCCGAGGAAACATTCCGTGCCTGCAAGGCCACACGTTTCCCCGACCAATGCGGATCTTCCCTTTCTCATTCCCCTTCTCTTCCTCCCAATCCCACCACTCTCCAGATCATTCAATCCGCCATCGCCGTCTCCTCTGACGGTCTAGCCTCCGCGAAGTCCATGGTCAAGCAGATTCTCGATTCCTCTACCGATAGTCCGAATCGAACCACCGCTGCTAAGAATTGCCTCGAGGTTTTGCGGTTTTCCGAGTATCGAATTTCTCTTACCAACGATGCTGTTCGGCGAGGTCGAACCAAGGACGCGCGCGCTTGGATGAGCGCGTCTCTTCTCTACCATTACGATTGCTGGTCCGCGCTTAAGTACGCCAACGATACTCAATCTGTTAACAAAACCATGGCGTTTCTTGACTCTCTCATTGGCCTCACCAGTAACGCCCTTAGTATGTTGGCGGCTTACGACATTTCTGGTAACGATACGGCGGCGTGGACGCCGCCGAGGACTGAGCGCGATGGGTTCTGGGAAGGTAGTAGCGGTGGATCTGGGTTAGGGTTTAGCGGCGGGTTCCCATCGAAGGTAGATGCTAGCGCGACGGTGTGCAAAGACGGTGCCGGGGGATGTTATAAAACTGTTCAGGAAGCTGTGAACGCGGCGCCGGATAATGCGATGGGGAAGCGATTTGTGATTCATATTAAGGAAGGCGTTTATGATGAAATCGTGAGGGTTCCGTTGGAGAAGAAGAATGTGGTGTTCTTGGGAGATGGGATGGGGAAAACGGTGATCACGGGGTCTTTGAATGTCGGCCAGCCTGGGATTTCCACTTACAACACTGCCACCGTCGGTGAGTTTTTCTTCTTTTTTCTTCAAATTCTTAGCTTAGCTGTTGTTGATAATGCCATCTATTTCAATTTGACTTGATCAAACACGCTCGGTTGAACTTTTGCCACTCTGATTTTACCTTTCTAGCTGCCTTCCTTAAAGTTAGAAACAATTGTTCACGATCCTCTCTGTTGTCCACTTTGAACATAAGTTTGGGATTCGCTCCCAACAATCCTCCCATCAAATAAAGTACAATGTAGAGCCTATGGAGCCCTCGATCAGCTTCTACTTAACCGAGACTATAGAGCATCTCTTGAGGCCTATGGAGCCCTCGATCAGCTTCCCCTTAATCGAGACTATAGAGCCTCTCCTGAGGCCTATGGAGCCCTCGATTAGCTTTCCCTTAATTGAGACTATAAAGCCTCCCCTGAGGCCTATGAAGCCCTCGAATAGCCTCCCCTTAATTAAGGCTCAACTCTTTCTCTCGAGTCCTCGAACAAAGTAGCCTTCCCTGAGGCCTATGGAGCCCTTGAACATCTTTCGCTTAATCGATACTATAGAGCTTCCCCTAAGGTCTATGGAACTCTCGAACAACCTCCCTTTAATCAAGGCTCATAACTTTTGTTTAAGTCACTTTTGACTACACCTTCGAGTCCCATAACTTTGTTGGACATTTGAGGATTCTATTGACATGACCAAGTTAAGGGTATGACTCTAATATCATGTTAGGAATCACGACCCTCTACAATAGTATGATACAAGTTCTCATGGTTTTATTTTTGGGCTTCTCCAACAGGTCTCGTAGCAATAAAAATATATTTCTTACTTATAAATTAGTGAATATAATATGGTTGAGCGGAATTGGATCTGATTAGTATACTGATTGATACTCAAAAGATGTAAAAATGTTGCCCATTTGTTGATATTGATATGTATGTGCAGGGGTAGTTGGTGATGGATTCATGGCCAGTGGTCTGACCATTCAAAACACAGCAGGCCCTGATGCCCATCAGGCTGTGGCGTTTAGATCAGACAGTGATCTCTCGGTGATTCAAGACTGTGAGTTTCTAGGCAACCAAGACACTCTCTATGCTCACTCCCTCCGCCAATTCTACAAATCTTGCAAGATTCAAGGCAACGTAGATTTCATCTTTGGAAACTCAGCTTCCGTCTTCCAGGACTGCGAGATCCTTGTCCGTCCTCGACAGCTCAAGCCCGAGAAAGGCGAGAACAACGCCGTCACTGCTCACGGCAGGACCGACCCGGCTCAAACAACTGGTTTCGTGTTCCAGAACTGTCTCGTAAATGGCACTCAGGAGTACATGGCATTGTACTACAGCAAGCCTAAAGTGCACAAGAACTTCTTGGGGAGGCCATGGAAGGAGTACTCGAGGACGGTTTTCATACATTGTAATCTCGAGGCTCTTGTTTCTCCTGCGGGGTGGATGCCGTGGACTGGGGACTTTGCTTTGAAAACTCTTTACTATGGGGAGTTTGAGAACTCCGGGACGGGGTCCAAAACCTCGGAACGAGTCGAGTGGAGTAGTCAAATACCAGCACAACATGTTTATAGTTACTCTGTTCAGAATTTCATTCAGGGAGACGAATGGATTCCTTCATCGCAGTCTTCTGAAGAATCAAAAACGATAAATTAGATTTACAGTTCCCTTTGTAATCACAGACTTCTCTATAAAGTGTCAAAATAATCCATCACTTCTCTCACATGAATATCAAATTAGGATGAACGGCTATTTCTGTTCTTCTGATTGAACTATACATTGAAGTTGACACATAGCCTCTCGAATTTTGTATGAGAAAATTAGTTGAAAAGTAATGAGGGTGGGTTAAATTGTTAGTTGAAATGTTTGAATTATAGGAAGTGGAGGGGTCCAAAATGGTGCATAATCGTCAATGTGTGGTGCATAATTTTCTAGTACACCGTTGTTATTTAGGTAAGAGGTTCAATGGGCGGTTGAGTCGGGGTTGGCTTAGTATTTTTAGTAGTGAACCTATCTCGATTATGATAGAGTTTATGGTATGGATTGGTATGGACAGGGTTGAGACTTGTAATGAACGAGCGAATATGGGAGGGATCTCCAACTATTGCTTAGTTGTGAACTTGGTCAAATGAGAGTAGAACCACAAGAGTAGCTCCCGAACTTGGTCAAATGAGAGTAATGAACCACGCTCCCTTTTTTATAATGATGATGTTATGGGGCCTACAAAGGAGATGCCTACTAACTCCTATTAAAGAATTTGTCTTGATTCATAGTGTCGTAATAGTATGATGAAATTATGAATTGGAACCATGATGAGATTGTGTATCTTCTATCATAGTCAACCTATACGTCTCATTGGCTATCAGGATCTCTTTTGTATAGTTGATCTTTGAGCCAAACGTCGACAACTGATAGCCAATGAGAGCCTCAATGGGGTCGAATGATGAAGATCCTTGAAGTTTCCAAACTGGAATCCTAATTTGAGCTTGAGTGAATTAGTAGAACCTATATGCTAGGTTATCAGAGTCATAGGTTATTTTAGTAAAATGGATGGACCGGTTTTTTTTTTTTTTTTTTTTTTTTTTTTTTT
>NW_019268589.1:56604-69324 GCF_002738365.1 Cucurbita moschata | reverse complement strand
TTTTTTTTTTTTTTTTTTTTTTTTTCTCTATGAAGAACGGGTAAGAGATTGATAGAGACAATGTGAAGAAAAGAATCGCATAAGCCCGTCGTAGGAGCTTCGTCGGAGAACTTGTAAGTTATGGCTATAAATTTTCAAATTTTTTGTTCGTAAGATTCTCTTTGCATAATTGATCACTTTTTCATGATTTGTGAGGAATAGAATTATCTACGAGCTTATCAATTTTGGCAAATAAATCAAGTTGAATAGTTCATCAAAGAAGGTGTGTTTTTTCGGTATGCTCAACCTTCATTTATCCATTTTCGATAGTATTGATTTTTTAAAAAAAATATTGATGCGTGCAAGTAGCTATATTCAGTTTAGCCTGTGAAGTTATTGTTTATAGAACAAACTGATACACGTTATAAATTGATTATGCCTAGGTCTCGCAACATCCTGACCTTGTTAACGAGCTCTAAGAGATTAGCTATTTTGTAGAAGGCTCATTATGTTAAGTGCTTAACACTTAAAAGTTGCCGGTTGGAAATGTAAATCAAATAGAGAAAGATTAGTGTACAATGTTAGCAAATATTGTCTTCTTTGAGCTTTTCTTTCGGGAGTTTAAAATGCGTTAGATTTTCCTTCAAGATCTTTAAAACGTGTATGCTAGGGAGAGGTTTCCACACCCTTATAAAGAATTCATCGTTCTCCTCTCCAACCAATGTGAGATCTCACAATCCATCCCTCTTTGGGGCCAAGCATTCTCGCTGGCACTTGTTTTTCTCTCCAATCGATGTGGGATCTCACAATCTACCCCCTTCGGAGCCAAGTGTCCACGTTGGCACTCGTTTGCCTCTCCAATTGATGTGGGATCTCACACTACACTCTCTTTAGGGGCCAAGTGTCCTCGCTAGCACTTGTTCCTCTCTCCAGTCAATGTGGAATCTCACAATCCACCCCCCTTCGGGGCCCAACATCCTCGCTAGCACACTACCGAGTGTTCACTCCCAGCACATTGTCTGATGTCTGCCTCTGATACCATTTGTAACCCCTCTAAACCCACCGCTAGCAAATATTGTCCTCTTTAAGCTTTCTCTTTCGAATTTTCCTCAAAGTTTTTAAAACACGTATGCTAGAAAAATGTTTTCACACCTTTATAAAGAATTTTTCGTTCCCCTCTCCAACCGATGTTGGATCTCACCGTTAGTGTAACCTAAGCACTAGTCTGAACAAACTTATGATTTAGCTTTGTAGGTTCCAAGTATGAGAAAGACTTGAGTAATAATTTTAGAACTTGCAAGCATGCTACTTTCTAAGTGTTTTTATACTCATTCATGCTACACGTACTTGTAAGATGATAATTGAGCTACAAAACCGAAAAGAAGACAGAAACGAGCTATAGAGTTTTAGAGTTTTTAAATAGATCTACGTACAAACATAACATTACTTTTATGATGCACATACACAATAATTTTGTATGCTCATGATGGGTATGAAAATGAAAGATATAATAAATAAGATTGGTTGAACATAGGGAGTGGTGGAAAGAAATAATAATGTTGGTACTACATCCATTAGACAAGCACTATCAAAAGACAATGACACTTACAAATGCTACTCACCACATGAAGTGCTCATCCATTTGTGTATTCATCACTTCCAATTGTTGTTGCCCATACCCATCTTCTAATTATTCTCTTATTTTAGACCTTAACTCAAACAAAACAATCTAATCTTTGTTCTTTAATTAGTATTGGAATGTTTTTGTTTTTAAAAATTTGATACCAAAAGTGTAATTTTGAAACTCAAAAGTGTTTTTGTTTCGGGTAGATTAATAGTCTCGTGAGAAGAGGAATTGGAGCTAACTATGTAGCTATTATTAATTGTTTTATTTTTTTTTTCAAGATTATCACGCAATTCAGAAAACTCAGAATAATCTTCAAAATCTGCATATTCATGATCGATCGAAAATGAGACCCTTTCGTCTCGTTACAAATCATGACTCGATGGCAATACATTGTGAAGTTAGTTTATAAACATGAGAATGTAGCTATGGTTAAGGTGTAACAATGGAGGGAGCTAGAGTTTAGAGACAAATGACTGAGCGAACAGACAAGGCTTTTGTGTTCGTTATGTCGGGACGTGGACATACCAAGCTGTTGAAATCATCCTTAGAAATTAAGGAAAATGTTAATACATCATGTAATGGATAAAAGTTTTCTAAAAGTAGAGGACCAAGATGATGATTGAGGTCAAATTGGACCCCAGAGTAGTACCCAGAAGAATTAGAAACTTTGTCTAGGCAAAACAAGTAAATGGTCTTACTATCTACTCGGTCGAAAACTTGTTTTATGTATGATGGCACATGTCCACTAGCCTTTGCACGCGATTATATGTTTATGTGATATTATGATGTGCTATGATGATGTGATTTGATATGACATTATGAGGTGTTATGATGATATGAATTGATATGACATTATGATGATATTATGATGCTGTGATGATACTCTTATAGCAGCCGGACAACGATTATGCAACACTTGTTCTAACCTAACAAACAAGTCAGTCATGTGAAATTCACACTTCGCGGACAATGTCGACGTATGGTCGAGCCTCGAATCATGTTTGAGAGAAATAATTAGAAAACATGAACGAGAAAATATGTTGAAAAGAATTTTGAGAAAGCAATGTTATAAGATAAAAACGAGTAGATAACAACAGTGACTCTAATAGCATATAACCCGTGTATAAAGAATTGACAACTAGTCACATCTCCTATAGTACATTTTGGACATAGCTTTAGTGGGTGTAGACATAATTTTGGTGACTGATTATACACCCCCGTATTGACACAACATGAAATAGTAAAGGCCTATCTAACCTGAAAACATGAAAAATGAGTTTTAGATTTATTTATGCTCGTGAGTTAATTTTCATTGAAATATTTATTTAGTAATTTCATTATGAGTTAAATTCTCCCGGTTAATTTAAAAGATGTCGAGCAACAAAATCTAATTATAAGTTAGTATATTCAAGTTTATTATAAATGGGAAACGGGTCTAAGATACATTTACAAACAAATTACAAAAAACCCAAAATGTAAATACGAATTGACGTCTCAGAAAAACCTCTTGTATGACTTTGTAGCTTTCAAATGCTCTCCCACTTCAACCGATAGCTAGTTTGTGTCGGGTATCATTAATTTCAACACGAAAACACTTTTTAATATTAAACTTTGCAAATAGTCTCTTGCAATACAATCTCTTAAATACTTTTCATTTATTACTTATTGATAATGTATATTCATATCTATTATCGAACCAAATCAGCTCGTACACATTTTTAGGTCACCATTGATTTAGTGTTGACTTAGATGTAGCGGCGGCGGATAGACTTAAAGTCGAGACCCCTCATTTTTTTTATTCTATATACAATATTAATTAATTATATAAAAGACAAAGCAAAATAATACATAGCTTCTATCTGCCCACCTAGTAACACTTTGAGGCCACCTTCCTTTTTAATTTTGGTTTATTTAAAAAAAAAACAATTGTTGGCGCACGCGCTCTTTGCCCACCCGACCCATACACTTTTATATTCTTTTTTGGTATTAAATTAATGAAAAACCTTCCTTTTAAATTACTTTTATATTATTATTTTATCTTTTAGTTCCTTTATTTTATTTTATTTCTAGTTTTAATATAAAATATAAATGCAAATATACTACTTAACAAAATTGATGGGTGGTGAGGATTATGGAGGATTATCTCTTTTCAAAAGATTCGTTAATAAAAAAATTTAATATCCAAAATTTATATCGATTGTGCAGCAAGTGAGTTAAACTTATTCGTTCTTGCGTCGCCTACGACCAAATGACGTATGCTCGAAGCTTTGATCATGGTTCAAGAAGAAAGTTTTAGAAAATGAGGCAGAGAGATTTCGGAAGAGAGTTTTGAAAAAGTTTATTCGTTCTTGCATCGCCTACGACCAAGCGACGTATGCTCGAGGCTCTAACCCTAGTTAAAGAAAGTTTTAGAAAATGGGGTAGAGAGATTTCGGAAGAGAGTTTTGAAAAAGTTTATTCGTTCTTGCGTCGCCTATGACCAAGCGACGTATGCTCGAGGCTCTAACCCTAGTTAAAGAAAGTTTTAGAAAATGGGGCAGAGAGATTTCGGAAGAGAGTTTTGAAAGCAAAATTTGAGAAACGTAAGCTCGAGGCTCTAACCCTAGTTAAAAAAGTTTTAGAAAATGGGGGAGATTTCGGAAGAGAGTTTTGAAAGCAAGATTTAAGAAATTGGTGTTATATGAGAATGTAAGCAAAAGGCGATAAAGGAGAAACAAAAGGCAACAACGGCACTATCGAGTAGGGAGAAGTATACCACAAGACAAACCACGCTCAGAGGGACTCAAACCCACAATCGCCTGATTAGAAGTCAGATGCCTTATCTATTAGGCCATGAGCGCTTAACCTCCATGATGCTTGAATAAATGGTAGCTACACAAACAAACCGAAGCTACTTTCGAGTGAGAGTGATTATGAAGATAGGATAGTTGAGCAATACTTTAAAAATTAAAGTTATTACTTATATCAACAAGGTGTACCTACTCCTCATTAACTTAGTTACAAGAACTCTAAAGATGAACTCTAAAGATGTGATAAGAACACCCTTGAAAGTAATAATTTATTCAAAATTGAGAGAGAATTTGATGAAAAATATATCAATAATTTAAGCAAGAGTGTTAGAATATTGATTACAACAAAAATGAATTACTCTTTAAAAGATCTCACTTAACTCATGACGTTTATAGTCTTAAATTTGAACTTTTATTTTATCGGGGATCATGGCTAACCAATATGTTACGAGATTTTAAATCTAAGAAAGTATACCCTATTTTCTCTTGGCTTCTATTCTAAAAACGTTTCATAAAGAACAACTTAATAGTTTTAATGAGTAGTTCGTTTAGCAGCCATAACTTGTTTCACTTCCAAGTTTTAAAGGATTTTAAAGAAATGGGTTAATTTTGGTAAATGCAAATAAAGTCGGAAGTAAGAAATCCATGGTATATAAGGTGAGAACAGTTAGTTATCGTCGTCTCTATAAGGTTTTTGGGTGAATCCAAAAGCAAAACTTTAAATGCATATCCTCCAAACGATAATATCATATTATTATGGAAATATGTGTTAAGCGTGATTGTTTTGTTAGGTTTCAATTTTTTTTTCGTTCGTTTGTGAGCGGTAGGTAATTCTATGCCAACTCCATTTTATATATTTTTATTGGGATTAGGAAAGAGGGTGAATTAAATTATGGGGGTTGGACCCCACATTGTCTAATTAAGTAGAAGATTATGGGTATATAAGAAAGGAATGCTATCCCCATTGCTATAAGGCTTTTTGAATAAAAACCAAAAGTAAAGTCATGAGGGTTCATGCTTAAGATAGACGATATCATGTGGAGGTTCATTGATCCTATCTTTGATATCAGAGCCATGCCAATCATCAAGTGTCATACAAAGAAGTTGTCAGACACGAAATTTGTGTTGTTTAACGCGTTTTTTTTTTCCTTGTGATAAAAATGAACAATGATTTGCAACTTCAATTGGGCAAATTTGTGTTCGTATTTTCATGTTGTTTTGCTGATGAAATATATCTTCTGAACTTGGTCTGACTCGTCATTGTTACAACATTAGTTGTAGTTGATAAAAATGATACATACTGAGTAAATACGTTTTACGTACATTTCATCTTATGATCGATTAGAAAATTTGATATAGTTTATATGCATCACAGTTAATTCCGCAACAAAATTACAAGCTTCATGTTCATTCTTTTGTGTTGGTATGGAAGAAACTTTAAGAAGTTTTTAAATTCTTTATGTTAGACGTGAATAAATCTTACATCTTATGACTATTTTCCTAAACTTCCTCAAGTCGTACAAAAAAACGAATTCAAATATAAGTCAAGCTCAAGTCAAGTTTATTGACTCATAATCTTTCCGTAAACTTGACTTTACTCGAGATTCTTCACTTCGAACAATTTCTGAATCTCTGAAAATTTAATATATACTAGGGCTTTGGTGAGAATATTTACCCATTTCTCTCTATTGTCAATTTTGCTTTGTCTCTAATCCACCCCGTCTTCTTCCAAAGAAATTTTAACTTTGCAACCTGCAATTTCTTCGACTCTTCTCTTCCAAGTCTTCTATGTAGGATTTCATCACTAGACTTGCATGTAGAAATTTTTTGCAAGGTACTATTCGGTCTTTCAATTTTGCTTTCTATTAATACAAGTTCTTCATAATTTTTTATGGGATATCATCCGTCTCAAGCAAGTTGGATGAATCAATTGGGTATTCGATAGAGCGAGCATGAACAAGTTGGTAATTGTCACCCTTGTTATCATTGGATTCTTGTTTCTTTTTAGGCTTGCCTCTAGGCCTCTTTAGTTGAGATGACAAGTTCCATGTCCATTTTTTCTTACGTCTTGGTGGTCTTCCTCAAGACCTCCTTGGTTGAGATGATAAGTTTGATGAAGCCACAACATTTTTTTTCTCAACTAAGAACTATATATGTGTGAGCCAATAAACTTGACTTAGTAGAAGAAGTTACTAACTTAAGAAGAAACTTTAGAAGAATTGTGAATAGTTTTCAAATTGTGGACCAAATTTCGTGAGATAATTAGGAAGATTGTGAGTGACTTTTAACTTGAGAAAATTTAGGAAACTTGTTAGGTATTGGAAGCGATATGACAACGATAAAGAGCGGAAAGGAGGGGAGTGTAACACTCCAATACCTATTACTCACAAAGAGTAACTAGGTAGCATGGTTGATAAAGATGCTAACTTACAGGCACAAGGCGTGTGGAACGTCATCAAACATGGCAACGTTGAGGAGCGTAAGAGCAGGATGGCTCTTGCAGCCATTTACCAAGCAATGGCAAAGGACGTCTTTCTCATGTTGGCAGAGAAAGACTTGATAATGGTAGCGTAGGAGACGCAGCAAACACAACATGTGGGTGGAATGTGTCAAAGAAGCAAATATGTAGACCAACCTTAAAAAGTGAGTTCATGGTTATCCGCATGAAGGGCGGTGAGTCAATAGACGACTTTTCCATGAAGTTGACGATGATCGTCTGCAACATCCATTCGTTAGGCGACAAGGTGGAGGAGATCTCTATTGTTCAGAAGTTCCTCCGAGCTGTCCCTCCGAGATTTATTCAGATTGTTACCTATATTGAGCAATCCGATGACCTTAATAACATGTCGGTTGAGGAAGTCGTTGGTCGTCTTAAGGTCCATGAGTTGAGACTTCGTGGCTACGATGATAGAGAGGAGGAGAAACATCTTTGACTGCACATGAGGGGTGGCTCGCATGGGCGAAAAGGAAAGATACGACCGATTCTTCCTTTTCCAGTATGAATGGTCTTGGCGGCCACAACAAGGGAAGTTGAGGTCGTGGCTGCGAACGTGGTGGCAGAGGAGTTCGTGACAATATCTCACAAGTTCATGACAAAGAGGAGTTCGTGACAATATCTCACAAGTTCATGACAAAGCCAACCCTTTGAAGGACAAGAGTATGATCACCTGTTACTTTTATGAAAAATACGGGCACTATGTGGTAGAGTGCCGCAAGAAAAAGTGCGATGAAGAGGCAAACCTCACACTCACGCAAGATGAAGATCCCACACTGATGTTGGCCAAGAAAATGTCCAACCTATTGATGCTCAACAAAGAAATGGTTATGGCTAACCTTCTCACAAAAGAAGAAGACTGAGTGGAGACCAACATGTGGTACCTAGACAATGGAGCAAGCAACCACATGACCAAAAATCAAACAAAATTCAAGGAGCTTGATGAATAGCTCATTGGAAACGTGAAGTTTGGCGATTGGATCAATTGTACCGATCCAAGGCAAAGGATCCATCTTGTTCCAATGCAAGAATGACGATTAGCGTCTACTGATCAAGATATTTATATCCCATACTTGAAGAGTAATATTATTAATCTTGATCAAATTACGGAAGAAGGAAGAAGGAAGCAGAATGAAGTTAGCTAGCTCGTTCCTCAAGATGTTCAACAAAAACAGAGCCTTATTGATGAAGGTAAAATGGTCACATAACCGACCATACAAGATATTATTGGAGACCAACTAGTCTGCCTCTCTATTGATGGCACTCGCAAACCTAGCATCACTATGACATGCAAGACATGAGCATGAGAAATTTCAGACGCTTAAAATGATGGGTGAGAAGAAGATGACTATAGGACTATCCAAAATCATACACCCAAACTAGCTACGTGAAAGTTGTCTAGTCTCTAAGCGAGCAAGATTGTTGTTCCCAGCTCAAACTAGTTTACATGCTGAGCGACCACTGCAATTGTTTCATGCATATATTTATATGGCTCAATCACTCCATCATTAATTGCTAGTATCAAATATGTGGGTGTACATGATCGAGAAAAACTGTATGTTCAAGAAGTTCAAAAGAAGTTCAAAAGACTTATTGAAAACATTAGCTATCTAATGTATATAAAATTATATAGAATGTTTTTTTTAGCGTTTTTTAATACTATAATACATTAAAAAACGCTATGATACTTAAATACTTGATTTTTCTACTTATACTACTAGAATTTTTCATAATACTAAAATTATGTCAATAGAAATAAACTTTTATAGCACTTTCCATAGCATTTATCAACTTTCAATAACATCGTCAACCACCGTTTCAAAATTTCTATAGAAAGTCTATGATATCGTTTGTTTAACATTATCATTAAAGTTTATAATTTAACTGATTATTTTTATCGAAAATTTATGTTTTTAATTTTATTTTCACCAGTTTTCTGTTCTCCAACATTTAGGGAATTATCATTGTTGGGTAGAACAAAATGGCTGCAATCAAATTCAAATTACCAACAAGATTATCAATGAATGCATATTGAAAAATCATTATAATTGGGAACACCTCTCAACTCGAGGAGATAGGAAATTCAAACTATTAACTCCACGCTAGGTTTACAAAAAATAATAATAATAATTATTATTATTATTATTACCAAAGTACTTTCAATACACATCCCATTCTCTTTACCTTTCCTTCTCATCACGGCCACCACTACCGGCTACCACTATGAGATCCCACATCGATTGGAGAGGTCAAAAAAAAATTACCAAAGTACTTTCAATACACATCCCATTCTCTTTACCTTTCATTCTCACCATGGCCACCATTAGCGGCCACCACTGTGAGATCCCACATCGATTGGAGAGGAGAACGAGGACGCTAGGCCCTGTAAGGAGGTGGATTGTGAAATCTCACATCAGCTAAGGAGGAAAACGAAGTATTCTTATAAGAATGTGAAAACCTCTCCTTAGTAGACGTGTTTTAAAAATCTTAAGGGAAAGTCCGAAAGAGGAAGCCCAAAAGAGATAATATCGGTTGGCTTGAGCCGTTTACAAGCACCCACCTTCACCTACTAGTCCTTTAGTCCTTCAATCTTGAATGACTTTTCTGAATTTTCATCCCAAGTGTCGTTGGAGATGTAATTGGTCTCCCTTTCAATTTCAAGATAAGAATAAGATTAATCTTTGAAAGCTCCTTTATAGCCAACTTGACTTTCAGATTTTTTCCAATTTGTAAACTGTCACAATATCTGAAGAAACCCTCAATCTAATCTAAAAATGGTCACAAGACTTTGATGTATCAATGGGAAGATTCAAATTCGATCACTTTCAGTGATGGAATTCACTGACATTGTAAACTAGTCAATGGCATCTTTTTCTTTCCTTTTCCCCTATTTCATTTCCACTCATTTGACAGACCGTTTACCCAATTTTAGACAAAAATTATAGCGGCCTAAGCCTACCGTTAGCAGATGTTGTCCTTTGGACTTTCCCTTTCGCGCATCCTCTCAAGGTTTTTAAAACACATCTACTAGGGAGGGGCTTCCACACCCTTATAAGAAATTCTTCGTGTTCTCCTATCCAACTAACGTGGGATCTCACAATCCACTACCCCCTTGGGCGCCCCTCGCGTCCTCGCTGGCACACTGCCTGGTGTCTGGCTCTGATACCATTTGTAACAGCCCAAGCCCACCGCTAGCAAATAGTCTTCTTTGGGCTTTTCCTTTCGGGCATCCCCTCAAGGTTTTTTAAACACATCTACTAGGGAGAGGTTTCCACACCCTTATAAGAAATTCTTTGTTCCCCTCTCCAACCAATGTGGGATCTCACAATCCACCCCTCTTGGGAGTCCTCAACGTCCTTGCTGGCACACTGCCTGGTTTCTGTGTCGGGCTCTGATACAATTTGTAAGAGCCCATCGCTAGCAAATATTGTTCTTTTTGGGCTTTCCCTTTCGGGCTTCCCCTCAAAGTTTTTAAAACACGTCTGCTAGGAGAAGATTTTCACACCCTTATAAAGAATATTTCGTTCTCCTCCCAACTAATAGGATCTCACAAAAATACATGGCAATATTCTATGTAATGACCTATGAGGATGAATGATAAGAAGATAAAGAAAACATAACTTAATGAACAAAAGAAACTTAATGAGAAAAGTAGCAAAGGAGTAAGTATTACTTTTACTGAAAATTGAAAGTACTCTCTGAGAATTGTATTACAACACATACCTAACAGATGAACTTCTAGGACCCCTGAGTTTTGTTCTACACTACCAAAACTCGGAAAAATCGGCATCCCTACCCCCACCGTCCCTCCCTCCCTTCCTCCTGTCCTCAGCCAAGGAAATGTAACACAAATTACTCTGATAGAATCAGCAAAAACTGTTGACTTAGCAACAAGATTCAGCATAAGAAAATGGAGAAAAAACTGTATGGGACAAATCAAATCCCAAAATTGTTAGAAGTATCCTAAGATATTCTCAAACGAAATGATGAGTAGGGTAATCATACTCATATCCATTGTAGTCATAATAGAGCCTCTCCCCTTTAGCAATATCCTGAATAGCAACCAAAATGACCCGGCATTCGCCGTTAATATTGTATCTCACACATTTACAGTTCTGTTTCTTCTTACCTTCTCTGCACAAAATGGAATTTATGTTTTGAGCATCATGAATTTGATTCTCACAAATATTAGAAAAAGTAAAAGAGGAAACAAACTAAACATACGATTAAAGTTTTAAGAAATTAGTTCTTAGTAAGCTATCATAATATGGCCATGAGGTGCAATACTTAGATACGTGCATGTAGACAAAGCTGATATGATTTAATAATTAGATACATTTGTAAAATGTGATAGACTTCGCCAACTTACGGAGAATGATTATTTATTCCATTAATAAACCGAGCGATGTTTCCACGTCTGTCAGGGCAGATGACAAGACTCCTAGATGGATCTTTTGCTGAAAGAAGGGTCATCATACTATCACAATCATCGTGTTCACGGTTTTTAAGATAATCCACGTCACCAGTATATTCGGCAATAAACGTCATATCCTTAATTTGATCATCCGCTTCTACCGTAAAACTACATCATAAATTATGTGTGGACTTAATATAAATGTTGGAAGCAAATGGCAATATGGTCAAAGAGTTAAAAGATAAAGTTACCCTTCACATGAATCAAAAACAACCAAAAGGGGAGGGCATTCGCCTCTTCTGCTCATGGCTCTGCAGAGTTCCAAGGTCTCAGTATCCTCTTTGGAAAGAACCTAAAATAGAAGGCAGGTAACATAATCTATGACCATTCCACTATTAACAACAAAAAAGATTCCAACTAGAAAATGTTTTCAAATGGTTCCAAGTTTTTAAACCTGCATTCCACCATCTTCAAACTCTGCCTGGTTAGCAGATCTTGATGCCATGCCCGGCACGTAAGTCAAATCATCACTAAACTCCATTTTCAATGTTGTTAAAGCAGTAGCAAGTGAACCCATCTGTTTCAATCTACGATCAGGATCTTCACTTGGACGAAATGGTAGTAATCTTCTCCTTTTCTTCTGCCACACCAATGGTCGTAATCGTCTCCTACGCTTTATAGCTTCAGTTCATGATGCCATTTGTATAATATTAAAATTATGAATCCATGAATAACTTTTGATGCAAGGAATATTGAAAGAAAATCGTCCAACATGAACTGATCAGTTCAGGAACAAACACCTATAGTATAGAAAAGTTTCAGCAGAGAACATAGAAGAACTAAATTTTAATGCCAAATGATTTCAAATCCAGAAAATCTCATAGAATACCAACATGAAGTGATCACCTCAAGAACACATTTGGTATAGAGAAGTTTCAAGAGAAAACCTCTAGATGATTTACTGCTGTCAAATGGTCTTCATAAAAAAGAAAAAAATCGTTGGAGATTAGTGAAATTACAAATAATTCAGGAATTTTTTTAGTTTGACAATACGTGAGGGTAGGATTCAAATCTCTGACTTTTTGGTTGAAATTGTAATGTCTAAACATATGTCATAAGATATGTGTGAGATCCCACCTCGGTTGGGGAGGAGAACGAAATATTCTTTATAAGGGTGTGGAAACCTCTCCTTAGCAGATGCGTTTTAAAAACCTTGAGGGGAAGCCCAAAAGGAGAAGCCCAAGAAGGACAATATCTACTAGCGGTTGGCTTGGGATGTTATAAATGGTAACAGAGCGAGACACGAGGCGATGTGTCAACGAGGAGGCTAAGCCTCAAAGGGGGGTGGACACGAGACGGGTGTGCCAGCAAGGACGTTGGGCCTCAAAGGGGGTGGATTGGGAGGGGGGGGGGGGGG
>NW_019268589.1:50055-55924 GCF_002738365.1 Cucurbita moschata | reverse complement strand
GGGGGGGGGGGGGGGGGGGGGTGTCCCACATTGATTGGAGAAGGGAACGAGTGTCAACGAGAATGATAGGCCCTAAAGGGAAGTGGATTGTGAGATTTCACATCGGTTGGGGAGGAGAACGAAATATTCTTTATAAGGGCGTGGAAACTTCCTTCCTAGTAGACACGTTTTAAAAACCATGAGGGGAAGCCTGAAAGGAAAAACCCAAATATCACAATATCTGCTAGCGGTGGGCTTGGACTGTTACAGTATGTTGTCACATATAATGCTCAGTAATATCTATAAATGTTCTTACAAAATCAAGTATGGTTGTCAAATATATGATATGAGTATGACATCCCAAATATATGTCACAAGATTTTATTTGTACTTTCCGTAATTATCTTATCTGAAATGCTAGCTCTCACACACGTCTTATAGAGAATAAACATTTAGCATGTATCCTTATCAAGCAACTAGATTTCAAGAAACCACAAGAATTATGTTAACTCCTTGATAGGTAAAGGCTCATTGATCTCCACTAAGAATTTTTATGCCTCACAACTCGATCATTTAATGAAGTATAAGGAAAAATATGAGATGATTTTTCTTCTCTTTCGATTTCATCAGGATCTCATAGAATTTCACTTCAAGAATCACATCTGTAGCAGTAAACTAAACAGCTAAAATTGGTTGAGAAGGAATAATGTATACATCAAGCATGATAATTAAGCAGATTTGTATAAAGCATATCATAACATTGCCCCACATTATTGAAAATAAAAACTCATTTGCCAGTAGTTCCACTATGTTATATAATGCTTGAAATTCTAAAGCATTTTCTGAGGACAATAGCATAAAATATAAGAATGAATACCAGAAGGGCCACGATCATGACCAAGATTATGAGGCAGACATAATATGATATCAATTTTGAATACTGTAGTGAAGAATTTACCTTGAGCAGACAGATATGGGGCTTCTTCGTCATTACATTTCTGAATTCTGAAAAAATCGATAATCTTCTTCTGAGAAAAGCCTACAAGCGAAACAAAAAGAATGAAGAAAGGAATCGGAACAACACAATGACATTCCGAAAATTACAGACTCCAAGAAATTCACAGAAAATGGGAGAATCAACGAATTCGTGAGCATCCTTACTTCTTACTCTTCTTTGGCCACAGCATTTGGGGCAAAGCCAGGATCCAATCGGGACCCTAACGACGATCGGACTAACACATTTCATATGAAACCCCTTGTCGCATTTGTCGCACAACAGCAGCTCATCATCCCGGTCGCCGGAGCCACATTCCTCGCACCTGACGTCATCGTAATCGTCCCGTTCGAGAACCACATGCTTGGCCTTGGCCATTACCTCCGCCATTGGCTTCAGCTTCCTCGGCGGAGGGGATGTCGAGGAAGGTCGGTGCGGAGCGTGTGTCCGACGGAGCGAGGCGCTGCAGCGGATAAGACGCTGGGAGGAGGCGGCGGTGGCGGAGGAGGAGGAGAAAGCCGGAGTCATGAGGAAGAGGAGAGATTCGCAATAGGCAGAATTGGGAGAGGATAAAAGACGGAAGGGAGGAGAACGGATTGGTGTAGGGAGCTCTGGTGTGGGTGTGCAGAAAGGTGCATGGAGGAAGACGATAATGGCGGAATTTGTTAGCTCTCTGTCTTCCCGAAATGACCTCTACGGCGAAAGGGGAGTGCCCGCAACGTTGCGCTGAGGTGGAACACTTCCATTGGATTGCTCTATTATACGCCTTGTGGTGCGCACGGAATTTGATGCCCAAATCCAACAACCGGGCCTTGTTCGGGTCGACTTAACCAACTTGAAACAATTCGAGTAGAGTTTACGATTTACGACTCGACTCGACCCAACTCAACTCTCTATTTTTAAGTTCGGTTAAATTGCGTCAACTCAACCCACCTAAAATAACTTGGGTAGAGTTTACGACCCAATTGAACTCTCTATTTCTAAGTTCGGTTAGGTTGTGGCAACCAACTTGAGTAGAGTTATGACCCAATTGAACCCACTATTTCTAAGTTCGGTTAGGTTGTGTCAACCAACTTGGGTAGAGTTTATGACCCAATTGAACCCTCTATTTCTAAGTTCGGTTAATTTGTGTCAACCAACTTGGGTAGAGTTTACGACCCAATTCAACCCTCTATTTCTAAGTTCGATTAGGTTGCGTCAACACAACCAACCTGAAAAACTCGAGTAGAGCCTACGACCCAACCCAACTCTCTATTTTCAAGTTCGGTTAGATTGTGGGTTCTTTGTTTTTTTTAATTATTTCAAAAATCATACTTACGTACATATTGCATTAATAACTAAAATTTCAAAAAATTCAAATATCATACCGTTACAATGCATCCCTTATGAGTATGAAATATTCTTAAGTTTTGGGTTCCACTGTAATCCTATTTTCGTGTTGGTTGGGTTGACCTAACTAAAAAATATCAATTCACTGACTAAACTTATTTTTCAAAAATTAAATTTATTGGATAAGTTTGAATAATTCTTTAGAACAAGTCTTCTAGTTTTACAAGACTGTGTTTCTTATAATTAATTGACATTTGTTGAATATCAGCCAAGTAATTTATAAGCAACTATTTTCTATTATGACATTTTGGTATGAGAGCGTATCATAGGCTCGATAAAGCCTAAAGAGCGACGGCAATAAAAAAAAATATGTTTGTGCAATTTTCAATCCCGAAATTCGATAGTTACTAAGTTCATTGGGCAATGCTGATGGAAAATTTTCGACGATCAATAGAATATTGGAGTTTGGTGGAAATAAGAACCTCAATTGCACCTTTAAAAACGACATTAACATATATGCAGCAGCATCAACTTGATGAGTAGAAGCTTAAGGACATGAAAACAAAGAATTATCTTTTTCGGGCACTGAATCGTTCCATTCTTGAAACGGTTCTCAAGAGAGATGTAAAGACTCGAAATTTTCTATTTAATTTAAGGTCGCTACTGTATACGTACCATAAGCATTGAATGCGGAAGACTTCATTTAAATTCCATAAAACATAATCTTTCTATTAAAACACCGCCATGGACTGACCTTTAAAACTATACAACAAAAGGCTAAATAAAGTAAATAAACATTTAAATTAAAAACATCCTATTCTAGCCTAAGTCTAAGAAACTAAATACCAATACCCTATGCATGTGCCATGGTCTCGAATTGCGATGTCGTCGTCAGCCGTACAGGAATGTCTTGCTTTAACCTGAAAAATGTAGTAGCACATGGCTTGAGTATTTAAAGAAATACTCAGTAAGTGACTCCACTATTGAGGGTTATATGCAAGAACATGCGAATGCAATGACGAAACCTATCCGTTCAATCTATTTTCCTACGATACTGTCCTAACGGGTAACTTGGATGTGTACCATATACTCTACACATAGCCCATACGTGCAAGTATGAACTCACCAGTCAGTTCGCACACCGCTGGGCCACTTTCCTTGTCGGACGAGCATACTCTGGGAGCTCCTTAAGCCAGACACCCGTTAGAACTAGTGACCGCCACAACAACATTATGTAAAACAAAATGATCGTATCCTGCAGGTAAAACTAAACGGGAACCTTTTTGTTTTCTGTCTGTAATTATTTTTGCAAAAATGGAATTCAGATAGGGCTTAAACCTTTCCTTTTATTTTTGTTTGTTACCTTTTCAATTCAATTACTTTTGGCCAATTTTATGGATTCTATTTTTTTAACATGTAAATTGCTAAATAAAACTAAATAATTGGATAAAATAAAAGGAGATCTGAGATATAACTGGAAATCTCAAATCTCTCTCCCAGGTAAATCTTGGTCATCTACTGTAAATCCATCTCCTATAAATATGATGTGAGGCATTTCTGTTTTCTAAAAAAATCTGGCATTTTTCATTTTAGTTTCATTTATCTGTAACTGTGAGGTGGGTTGATGAGAGATTACTGAAGAAATGTATGACAAGAGGGATTATTGGAGAAATGTAGATGGGAGTGAAGTATTAATTTTTATTTGTTTATTTACCTATTTATTTTTGGGCTATTACAGACCATACGGGAACTCTATAAGAATAAATATCAAGGGTTCAACGTAAGTTACACGAGCTCAATTACAGGCATTGAGGAAGGAATTTGAGACACTACACGTGAGGCAAGAGAGACTTACAACCTCTTATCGTGGGGGAGAACTTTTAATTTTTTGTGCTAAAAATGGGATAAGAATGCAACTTACAACCTCGTATTCACCTCAACAAAAGGGTGTCGTTGAATTAGTTTGAAATGATAATGAGGTCAATGTTGAAGAAGATGACGACCTTACTTTTAGTGTGAACTATACCTTACTTTTAGTAGTGGAGATGATAAAGGAATCAAATTTGGAGGAGCGACGTGAAAGAAAAAAATTGAAGCTTTAGAAAGAAACAGAACATGGTATTTAACATAGATCTTCGAAACGAAGTGTGACGAGAAAGGAGATGTCAACAAGCATAAAGCATGATTGGTGGTTCGAGGATATACTCAAGAACATGGATTAGATTACAAGGAGGTGTATTCTTCTATAGCTGACTTTCAGATTGGTCATTAGTGTAGTTTCTCGTCATGAATGGTCCATTTACCGGTTAGATGTCAAATCTGCCTTCTTACATTACATGAAGAATTAACTGAAGATGTTTTTGTTGAACAACCACAAGGATTCGAAAAAAATGGAGGAGAAGAGAATTATAGTTGTAAGTTTGCATGTGGATGGTTTGATTTTTACCGAGAATGATGATGAAGAAGTTCAAAAAAAGTATGATCGGCTATGTATTCATGATAAGTGGGGCTGATATCTTATGAAGTTCTAAAAAAGCAACCAGTAATCAGTTCATCAATAAATGAATTAGAATTTGTAGCAGAAGTAGCCAAGCTCTTAAGCTGTATGGCTCACGAGAATACTGTTGAGGATTGTTGGGAGTGAGTCCCACATTGACTGATTTAGGGATCATGGGTTTGTAAGTAAAGGAATACATCTCCATTGGTACGAGGCCTTTTGGGAGAGTACAAAGAAAAGCCACGAGAGCTTATGCTCAAAGTGGACAATATCATGCCATTGTGGAGAGTCGTGATTCCTAAAATGGTGTCAGAGTCATGCCCTAAACTTAGCCATGACAATAGAATCCTCAAATATCAAACAAAGATGGTGAGCCTCGAAGGTGTAGTAAAAAAATGACTAAAGTGTCGAACAAAGAGTGTACTTTGTTCGAGGGCTCTAGAGAAACAAGTCGAAGAAATTGATTCACCCATTTCTCCCCACAACAATTTGAATCAAAATCAAGACTTCAATAACTTTGTTGTGGTTGCTTAGTTAAAAATAAAAAATTCACGTTGGTTCGGGGGGGTTGACATTATTTTGGTCAGGTCAACTCGACCAACTCGAAAATACAGTTACAACTCAAACCCTACCCTACCTTACTTTTAAGAGTATTATGAAAATTAAAAATATTTTACCGACGTTAGTAATATCTTATTTCTATTTAATATATAAGTTTTATATGCACTGCAATTAAAAATACATTTTTTTAAATAATAAAAAAATACAACACGACAATTCGAAAACAGAGCTTGTTTGGATTGAATTGTGAACCCTATTTCGATGGTTCAATTCACCGATTGAACCAATACAAAATTTAAAATCTCGAGTTACCCGATCCAGACAGACTTAGAAAAATAAAATGAGAGTCAATGGGGAAAAATAAAAAATTAATTTTGGTAGGGAGTTTCCACCTAATACAGTTTCCTTGGCATTTATGAAGTCAACAAATAGAAAGTCAAACAAACAATATTTTTGTCACAAAACTTACGCACACAAAAATATAAATATAAAAAAAAAAAAAAAAAAAA
>NW_019268589.1:27487-49583 GCF_002738365.1 Cucurbita moschata | reverse complement strand
AATAAAAAAAAAAAAAAAAAAAACCAAAAAAAAAAATATTATTTAATTCCCCCAACGATATTCCTCAACTCTCCTCCAATTATTCCATACAAAACAGCACCAAAATTGACCCAAATTCCCGATTTTCTCCGATCACCTTCCGATTCGCCTCCGCCAGATCTGCCATGAACCCGCCGGGATATCCCGCCGGCGGCAGCCCCAGAAAGAAGGAGATCCAGCTACAGGGTCCTCGCCCGCCGCAACTCCGCGTCAGTCAAGATTCCCGCAAAATCAAGAAGCCGCCGCCACACCCTCAGCCGATTCCCCCAGCCGAACGCCCACCTCTCCCACCCGGCGCCGGCGCCACACAATGGCCTCAGCCACTCATCATCTACGACATCTCCCCTAAAGTCATCCACGTCCCAGAGAACAACTTCATGTCCGTCGTGCAACGACTCACTGGACTCTCTTCCTCCGGCGCCTCCGCCCCCGACGGCGATCTCTCCCCAGCGGCGAGGCTGGCCGCAATCGAGAAGGCCAGTCCCCGACCGGAAAGAGAAAGAGAAAGAGAAATCGACGTTAGCGAGATGATGGATTTGGGGGAGATTTCGGTGGAGTTATGGCAAACCCCCGGAATCCTATCTCCGGCTCCGGCGAGTCTTGCTCCGATTCCGACAGGTTTTTTCTCGCCGGCGACTGAGCTTCCAAATTTTCCGTATTCGTTAATTCAGGAGCTGAGCCCTCATTGGCCGAGCCCTTCTGCTCTGTTTTCAGCTCCTCTGGTTTCCCCAATTTCTTCACCAAATCTTTTCAACCATCTCTTTGATTTTTCTAGCTAAGTTTTTTTTTTTTTTTTTTTTTTTGTAAAGTAGAAATTTGTAATTTTCACAACATTTTTCCTTTTTGCCAATTCGTTAAATTACCTTAAAAAAATGTAATTTTTGTTTTTTTTTATAAATAAATACCATTTTTAACACTCATTTATATTTGGTATTTCTAATTGTAGTATTAAAGAGATAAATTAAATTTTCTAATTATTTAAGTTATATATATATATATTGGTGATATTAATTAGGCAATGGGATCCAAGGTTGACTACTTGTTAATTGCTATATGAATTAGATTTTTTTTTAAAAAAAAAAAATTAATTTGGTCTAAAATATTGGCCTTTTGTGTGTAGAATTGTTGACTTTTCCACATGCATGATATTTAATTAGTTTTATGATGTCTTTATTTTCAAATTACAATATCGCTGATGTAACGTCCTACGTCGTACTAAACCCTTATAAAATATCTATTTTATTACGTGATCCAATGAATGTTTTTGTAAGGGATGTGTACCGATGAAGTTGAGTTGAATTTTTATTTTTTTTATTCACTCGAAATTTTGGGTTAGTTGGGTTGATGACCAAGCAATTCGAAAAGAGTTCTCAACCTAACCCAACTCAATTTTTTATTTTGGAATTGGGTTGTCAGTTGGGTTCTTATCAAAGTTTAAATATCAAACATTCACAAGTCATAATTTATTACTAGCAAATATTGTTAATTTTTATAATAATCTTAAAAGTAGAGTAGGCTTGAACTCTTATTTTTTGATTGGTAGGGTTGGCTCAACAAAAAAAAACATATCAACCCATGAATCGACTCAAATTTGTAATCCAACTTAAACGTTTTAGGAAAAAAGTTTAATCCAACCCAACTTTTATAAATTGAGTTGGGTACTTTAGGTTGGTTGGGTTATTGTTTCATATGAACACCCCTACTGTGAGATTTCACCTCGGTTGGAGAGAAACGAAACATTCTTTAGAAGGGTATGGAAACCTCTCCTTAGTAGAGGCGTTTTAAAACCCTGAGGATGACGAAGATACGTAACGGGCCAAAGCAGACAACATCTACTAGCGGTGGGCTTGGGTTATTACTAATGGTATTATAGCTAGGCACCATGGACGAAGATACATAAGGGGCCAAAGCAGACAACATCTGCTTGCGGTGGGCTTGGGTTATTATTAAGGGTATTATGGCTAGGCACCAAACGGTGTGCTAGTGAGGAAGGGGGATGGTGAAATCTCACATCAGTTAGAGATGGGAACGAAGCATTCCTTAAGAGTCTGGAACCTCCTAGTAGACACAGGACGTTAGGCTCCCTAGTAGAGTCTGGAACTCCCAGTAGACACAAAGCATTCCTTATAAGAGTCTAGAACCTCCTAATAGAGGGCTCCCTAGTAGAGTCTGGAACTCCCAAGAGACACAAAGCATTCCTTATAAGAGTCTGGAACCTCCTAATAGAGGGCTCCCTAGTAGAGTCTAGAACTCCCATTAGACACAAAGCATTCCTTATAAGAGCCTGGAATCTCCTAATAGAGGGCTCCCTAGTAAAGTCTGGAACCTCCTAGTAGACACAAAGCATTCTGGAACCTCCTAGTAGAAGGCTCCCTAGTAAAGTCGGGAACCTCCTAGTAGACACAAAGCATTCTGGAACCTCCTAGTAGAAGGCTCCCTAGTAAAGTCGGGAACCTCCTAGTAGACACAAAGCATTCTGGAACCTCCTAGTTGAAGAAGGCTCCCTAGTAAAGTCGGGAACCTCCTAGTAGACACAAAGCATTCTGGAACCTCCTAGTTGAAGGCTCCCTAGTAAAGTCGGGAACCTCCTAGTAGACACAAAGCATTCTGGAACCTCCTAGTAGAAGGTTCCCTAGTAAAGTCGGGAACCTCCTAGTAAACACAGGACGTTGGGCTCTCTAGTAAACACGTTTTAAAAATGATGACTATAATGAACATCACAGTTATTGCATAAAGGTTTTATAAGGTGTTAATAATGTAATGTCAAAAGTGGGATTTGAATCCACGCCCTCTCACAAGGACCAGAACTTGAATCTGGCGCCTTAGACCACTCGGTCATCCTAACCTATAACCAAGACCTAATAGTAAATATATAACATTTTAAAAACCATTGTAGATCGTAGTAGCTTAATCCCTTGAAGATACTCTCAATGAAAACATTGTTGATGAGATAGAAAACGAGGATGTCATTATCTCTATGCATTATGAGGACTAAAACCCGTAGTCTACTACCTTCTAATGGAATTGTCTAGTAGTTGTTGAAATACATGAAACACTACCGGGGGAGGGGGGGGGGGAACCTTTCAATTGATACGTTAGTAAGTAGCGTGTTAAAAAGAATTCATTAGTTGAGCTCGAATATATAAATAACTTAATAAGTTGAGTTGGTTTATTAATACGTAGCGTGTTAAAAAGAATTCATTAGTTGAGCTCGAATATATAAATAACTTATTAAGTTGAGTTGGTTTATGCGTTCTTTTGGTCGTAGAAAAAACGTATCCATAGAGTTCATGAATTATTAGCCCACACAGAGATGAAAAGGTTTTGGGTATAAGTTGTTATCAATTTCTAATTGGATAACTATCTTGTTAACCTTAGACTACTCAACCATCTTGACTTTTATTTTCTTCAAAATTTAAATCCCGGCAAATTCGAGCTAGCATTAAGGAAGTATAATGACTTTAGGTTAGGCAGCTACGTAAGTGGCTCTACTGTTGGCTTGGTTGGACGAATTGTAGATTGTATGATGATGCATGCTTCGTGGTCCCTGCATGTGTTATTATTATGATTGTTATGATATGTTATGCTATGTTATGCTATATTGTGCTATATCATGTTTATAACCTATGCTATAATAGGATTATATCGTGTTGTAGAATTTTGTTTATGATATAGATAATTCGTGATGCATAAACCTCCATACACCAGCCATGTAAGCTATGTTAAGTACAAAAGATTTGTGAGGAATTAAGTATGCATGATTCTTAGGTTCGTTATGTCATTAATGAATAAATGTTTGACTTGCATCATAACTTATGCCATAATTTTAAGCTATGGAGACCTCATGTAATTTTTTTTGTATTATATGCATCGAGGGACTTCCCCATTATGATTAGTACGAATGCATATCTTACAAAATTTATGTTCGCCATGATGTTCTGCGGGTTCTTTCCCTCCGTGGAGTTCGGTAGCGTGAGGGTGCACTAACCTGATGAGCTAGACCTAAGGGTATGTATACGAGCCTGCCTAGTGGGTCTATGTGCCCATGCGTAGACATTATATAGAGAAATACTACACATCCAGCCTTGTCGGGATTGAAAAGGAGTTTAAGGTCATGTCTTGATGTGTTTATAAAATGATAGGTCTCTCCATAATTTTATTTAAGCTCACGTCATTTATACTCCACCCGACATTGTTACTTTAAAGATTTTTATTTATTTATTTATTTTATATATATTTTTATTTTAAGAATGTTAAGCCTATGACACATGTTACAAAATATTTTAAATGAATGTTTCCGCACATGTTAATCATGTCATGCAGTGACAACCTTATTTTTAATAGAGAAATAGGGTCGTTACAAAAAGTACGAGAGAAGAACCAAAGTATGTGTATTATCACATTTGTAACGGTAGAATCAATTTATTTATTATGTGATTAAATCAGTTATAATCTAAGATAGGTTACTATTTTTATTACGATCCATTAAATCGGTTACAATCTAAGATAGGTTACCATTTAAAATAATATTGTTGTTAACTCTTTTAAATTTGGTGATTAATGGTTTTTTTTTTTTTTTGGTATGTAAAAATTGCAAGTGTTATTTTCAAATTAAAATGAGGATACTAACGATAAATATATTTTTTATTTTTTTTTATTATATTTAAAGATATTATCGAAAATTTTTAAAGTTAAGCAATATTCTTTTGTTCTAAACAAAAGTACAAATTACAAAAAGCCTAAAAAGAGAACATTTCACACTATCCTCTCCAACAACTGGTTGCTCTATTTTTTGCGTTTGAGAGGTCCAGTCTTGTAACCACACTTAGTTGGCTTCCCCCAGGGTGTGCGAGACCCCTTCCCAAAGCTCCCACTACTCTTGCTCCTACCCTCACCTCCTCCATGAGGATGATCCACCGGGTTCATCGCCACTCCTCGAACCACTGGTCGTCGACCCAACCACCGGCTTTGCCCTGCCTTTCTCAGTTTTCGGGTTCCATGGCTTGGGTTAGACACCTGACCGATTGTCGCCCTGCACTTAGAGTCAATCAACTTCTCTGTACCTGATGGGAGTCTCACCAGGCAGTATCTTGACGTTGGCTCTTTTAATATCTTTGCACATGTTCCTGCTGCCCGCACGAGCTTCCCACCTTGACCTGGATTCATCTCGATGTTGTGGATAATCGTACCAATGCGCATAGCAGAAAGTGGCATACAGCTTCCAATTTGTGAATTGATGTCAAGGGTAGCCATGTAATTTGTCATTCGTTCACGTAATGTCCGACCATATGTCCCAGCTATATCTGATAAGAATGACGTAAAAGTAATCTTAACATAATGACACTAGAAGAAAACATTCTTCAGTAATCTCTCATCTGTCCAGGTTTCTTCATTCTTCAGGTGATCATGTAGCAATGATAATAATTGAAAGCAAAAGAAAAAAAATATATATATATAATTATCGGTCTTTTCTGTTCCAAAAACTAGCTTATTTGAGTAAACTTAACACAGAGGACAACATTGAGTTGGAAGTACCTTGCTTTGACGTTGAATAGCTCAGTTCAGCCACTGTTTGTAGCAGGTGAAGATTAATTTCACTAACCCATTCACTGTCCTTACAATGGTAAGATTTGAGAACAGCTTTTCGAGACTTTCATTTTGGCATGGGTGTTTGATAAAAGCTTGAGAACAATTTCTAATTATGTGCTGCGAAGTTGAAGAAAAAAGCTAAACTATGATAAAGAAATGCGGCCAAAGCTATTCTTGGAGTATTTGGTCTGAAAGGAACCAAAGAAAAAAAAAAAAAAACAAGCTTCAATGAATTGTTAGATGGGGCTTCGCAAAGAGTTAAAGCATCTTTTTTGTGTCCTCTGTCAAGTCCATTTTTGTGACCCACGTCGGTTGGGAAGGGAAATGAAGCATTCTGGGTGTGAAAACCTCTCCCTAGCATACACGCTTTAAAAACCTTGAGAAAAAGCCCAAAGAGGACAATATCGGCTAGCGGTGGGCTTAGGCTGTTACAAATGATATCAGAGCCAAATATCGAGCAGTGTGCCAACGAGGATGTTGAGCGCTAAATGGGGGTGAACACCGGGTGGTGTGCCAGCGAGGATGCTGAGCTCTAAAGGGAGTGGACACCGGGTGGTGTGCCAGCGAGGATGCTGAACCCTGAAGGGGTAGATTGTGAGATCCCACATTGGTTAGAGAGGGGAACGAAACATTCTTTATAAAGGTGTGGAAACCTCTCCCTAGCATACACGTTTTAAAAACCTTGAGACAAAGTTTGGAAGGAAAAACCCAACGAGGACAATATCTGCTGGCGGTCAACTTACAATTTTTATTCTACAATGTAATCAATTTTTTTTTTTTTTTTTTGGGTAATGTTCAATTAATTGTTGAAAGTGGATGGGTTGCTGTTTTTGTTGTTCTTCCATGGGGACTTTTCTTGCTAGCGTTAACTTGGAGGGATCCCTTTACTTTTGGTTTTTCTTTCTTATTTGCATCGACTTAGTCCTTATACTTTTAATGATATTATGGATAAGTTTTTGAGTAAAACATTTTACCAAAAGTTAGATCAAAAGCAACTTATGCATAAAATATGGGCACTTCTGTAAGTACATGGTTTAAACCGTATACAAAGAAGTTAAAAAATGAAAAAAAATCATAACAGAAAGTTTAGGAAATGAAGGTTCTTATCGGGAGATGGTTAGACTTTGTTTCATGAAACCAGAACCCAACAATTTTTGGCCAAAGACCCCTAAAAAATCCATGGCTAAAAGGCACCAGGTGTGCACCTCACATAAAGAGGTGAAGCACAATTCTCTTGCTTGAGGGTGATGTATGCCAAGTCATACTTTAAATCATTGCAAGAATCCAAAGCCATATTATCTCAAGAATTAGTATTAATTTGTATATAGCTATTGTGAGATCCTACATCGGTTGGAGAGGGGAACGAAGAATTCCTTATAAGGGTGTGGAAAGCTCTTCCTAGCAGACGCGTTTTAAAACTTTGAGGGGAAACCTGGAAGGGAAGATCCAAATAAAACAATATCTGCTAGCAGTGGGTTTTGGCTGTTATAGCTATCTTCTCCAAAAACATTAGGCTAAGCATAATTCATTTCATATATATTGTCATCCACATTTACAATCATCATTATTATTATTTTCTAAGGACAATTCGTACAAAAGACAATATGGAAACAGAGACTAACCTAAAGAAAAGGAGCCACCAAAAACAGAAAAAGTTTTTGCAGAAGCTGTATATTGAAAGGATGAAGAGTCCCGCTTAGGTGCCTTGCTTTGATCAAAGGAAGTGGTCAACGAAGTAAAGGTCCATTTTACAGGTTCTTTGCTAATGAAATTTCTTATGTGGAAGGTTAGGTGGCTAAGGTCCAAGAAGCTGAATGAATAGTCGTCTTATTTTTTTTTTTTTTTAAGAGTGATGCAGATGATAAACAGATTCAAGTTTTGATTTAGAATTATTAGCATCCATATTCAGCTGGTTCAGATAGTTTGTATGAAAGGGTTTGGTTTAGATGAACAAAAAGATGGAAAAGAAAAGCCAGAAAAAAAAAAAGGAAAGATTAGAAATGAAGAGGAGAAGCATGGTTGCAGATGGTGGGATGTTCTCTTGAGTTTTTAAGGGCTTAGCTTTCGGAGTTTTGATTATCTCGAGTGTAGTGTCAAAGATCGTTAAGTTGTGACATTAGAGTGAGCTTTGTTGTGGTCCTAAGAGGAAATAGATGGAAGGTAATGCAATTACTGAAACAGCCCAAAACCTATCGCTAGCAGATATTGTCTGCTTTGGCCCATTATGTATCGTCGTTAGCTTCACGATTTTAAAACGCGTCTACTAGGGAGAGGTTTCCACACCCATATAAGGAATGCTTCCTTCCCCTTTCCAACCGATGTGGGATCTCACAATCCACCACCTTGTGGGCCCAACATCCTCGTTGGCACACTGCTCGGTGTTAGACTGTGATACCATTTGTAATAGCCCAAGCCCACCGTTAGCAGATATTGTCTGCTTTGGCTTGTTACTGTGTCCACTAGGGAGAGACTTCCACACTCTTATAAGGAATGCTTCCTTCCCCTCTCCAATCGATGTGGGATTTCACAATTCCAAAATTTTGAAGATGCATGGAAAGGAAGCTAGGTTGATTCTCAATTGGTGGTCGTTAAGTTGGAGATTGTCTTGTCTTCAAGCTTCGAGTCAAGATTGTCACAACAATAAGAGTATTTTAGTAATTTTTAAGTGATCAAGGCTTATGGATGGGATCTGCAGTATTATTCTTTTTTATTGGAAACATGACATTACATTAGAACAATGAATATACAAAAGAGAGGGGAAAATACTAGCCCCCAAAGTTAAAGAAGATTACAGAAAAGCTCTCCAATTAGCCAAAAAACCAGAAAATAAGTAGTTACAAGAGATTGTTAAGCCTACATCCATAAAAGAAGAGAAATTTTGGTCTTCTCCCACAAATATTAATTGGTTTCTTCCAATCCAAGTGCATCATTGAAAGTTCCAAATAAAGTTGAGCCAAATAACATCAGCCTTGTTTTAGATCGGGTGATTAATAAGAAGAGAAAAGGCTGCTGATTGAAAAGCAAGTGTAGACAGTTAGAGAGCTCTAAAGAATTTCCGATGGTTTGAGCACATCCACGAGAGTCGAGCTTAACACCATTACAAAAAGAACCAAAATGAGCACGAGTAGGAAAGTTATTATTAACAAGAGATGTGCTTATTAATAACAATTGGAAGGCCCCACTACACCTAGACTGATTTGTTCCACCTTTTGTTTGATTGTATGCATAGTTTCTTAGTTAAGAAGAGAAAAAAAAAACGAAGTGCAGAAGGTTTTGTAGGCTTCAGTTAGAAGATAATGCTATTCAGCTTCAAAGACATGGTAATCCTCTCTACTAGCTTCACTGTAGTTTGCAATGGCTTACACTATGATGCTGTAGCCTCGGGTCGGAGGTGTCTCAATATTTTCTGCAGTTTAGTTAGAAGATGTTGATATGGAAACTGGAGATTGTTGTTATCCATTGGTGAAGGAGAGAAAGATTAGCGATTAGCTTTTGCAAGTTTCCTTTTTAAAATGTGGCAAGAGTATGATGGTTAAGCTTTGTGCGACACTTTGTGGGTGACAGGGGATGTCCTTTTTCTGTTTCGTTTGGTTTGTGTTTGGTTTGTGTTTGGTTTGTATGGATATCAATATGTCTGTTGGATGGTTTGACTTTGCGAAATCCCACATCGATGAGAGAGGGGAATGAAACATTCCTTACAAGGGTGTAGAAACCTCTCCTTAGTAGACGCATTTTAAAAACCATGAGGCTAACGGCGATACGTAATGGGCCAAAGCGGACAATATCTGCTAGCAGTGAGCTTGGGCTGTTACAAATGGTATTAGAGCCGGACACCAGGCGGTGTGCCAGCGAGGACCTTGGGCCCCAAGGGGAGTGGATTGTGAGATCCCACGTCAGTCGGAGAGGAGAACGAAACATTTCTTACAAGGGCATGGAAACTTCTTCCTAGTAGACACGTTTAAAAATTGTGAGGTTGACGATACATAACGGGCCAAAGCGGACAATATTTACTAGCAGTGGGTTTGGGATGTTACATAGTTTTTCTTGTAAGTTTTCGGCTCTAGATTGGTTTTTTATTTGCTTCTTTTGGGAACCTTGTACAACTTTCTTCAGAGAAAATTCTGTTTCCTTGGAAGAAAACAAAAGTTACACAAAAAGGCTCCAAATTACAGTTGTGTTCTTCTTTATATAGCCAAGTTACCACCTGGCCTTGTTGCTTCCCCAGCGCATGGAACATTCTAAAACCCCTTTCCAAGTATAACAGTCAAAAGCTTAGCATTTTCTCCCAATGGAAAAAAGAATTTAACCCAAACAACAAAACAAAAGCGTTCAATTTCCTTAGAAGATGAAACCATTAATTGACGAGAACCAACCAATCAATCAATCAATCAATAAAACCCTTTCAGAGTTCAGAATTACACCAGAGATTCAGTACTTCGGACGTAACAAATGAAGAAAGTAACAAAAACCAAAAATGTACATTAACATTCTGCGATCCAGAGAATAAAAAGGTAGCAATCAAATCACAATACGCTTCACAATAGACAAACATTCCAACCAGAATGAAATCTTTGAAGTCAAAATCAAAAGACGAAGAAAGTAAACACAAAGAAAGCCGTAGAACTGAGAAGAAGGACTTACCAGAAACTAAGAGGTCGGAGGTGGGCTCCTTATTGATCGGAGCTGAAATAGAACTTCTGGAAGAGAAACTCCTGAGGCCCCGAAGAGCAGCCGAGGCCGCGGATTTCATAGCCATGATTCAAGGTATTTGAGTTTCTTCATATAATCAAAACGAAATGTAAGTTCACAGAAATCACAACCATGAAGTCGAAAGCATAAGAATCTACACTTGCAATGAAGAAATCGAAGGGAAAGAAAATTAGAGAATGTTACCTCAAAGAGATGAGATTGCAAAGAAAAATACGACGGCCGGAGAGGGTTTTGTGGCTTTCGGCTGCCGCTGCTCGCCAGATCCAGAGACGAGGACTAGTATGAAGTAATGGACTGAGTGAATGTCAGACCGGTTTTATCTGGGTTTTTTACAAAACAGAAAACCGATCCGATTTTTTTCAAATACTAAAACAAAACCGGGGTTTTTTTTTTTTCAAATACAATTTTGTATTTTGGAATAATTAATACATTTATTTGATATAAATTGAATTTTAAAAATTATGAAATAAGCCTAAAACTTAATTTAAAATTTTGTGGACTTATTTGGAAGGTTAAATTAAAATTCATATATTTATTAAAACTAATAAAAAATTTATTAAAGTATAAAAAATTAATACATTATTTATAAATTAGAATATAAACAAATTTAATTGTTTATATAAAAATTAATACATTATTTATAATTATATAAATATACCTTAATTACTTTTGATCCTCTAATGAAAATGTTGTTTACGATACATCATAAATTAAGTACCTCTCAGGTCCGTGAGAGGGTAAGGTCTCATAGTTCAAGAATCAACACTTAAAAAAACTACACACTTACTGTCAGATGTGGGACAACCACTACTGAAAATCTATTTTTAGCAACTGGTTGAATTGTATTTCTCATTCTTTCATAGTCCAATTTTGTTTCACCTTCAAAAAAAAAAAAAAAAATTCAATGTCATTCACGATCTTCTTCGAAAGCATTCTATAACCTTTGGATTCACTTTTGACTCCAAATAACACACATGTCACATATCTTCAAGTTTGCGGGCCTTACTATAGGATAGTCTAGGCAATTGTTTGATGTATGCCTAGTTGCACTAGCACGTGTCCTTTATGCTTTATGATTATGATATAGGACGTATGATGTATGATGATGTTTTACGATGTGTTGATGTTGACGATGCATGCTAAAGTGATGGTCATAGGCTGATGGTGATACGTAATGCGCCAAAGTGGACAATATTGACTAGCGGTGGGCCTGAGCTGTTACAAATGGTACCAAAGCTAGTCACCAAGCGGTGTACCAACGAAGATGCTGGCCCCCAAGAGGTGGAATGTGAGATCCCAGGTCAGTTGGAGAGAAGATGAAACATTTCTTACAAGGGTGTGGAAATCTCTCCCTAATAGACTACCTGCGAGGATGCTGGAAAATCTCTCTATAGTAGATGCATTTTAAAACGGTGAGACTGATGGCGATATGTAACGAGCTAAAGCAGACAACATTTACTAATGGTGGGCTCTCAATTATAAATAACTTGCTAGAGTAGCTTAGTTGGTTAGAGTGTGTGTGATAATTTTTAGTTCTTTTTAGGGTAGCTTCGACTAGTTGAAAAAAGATACAACTTCAACCATATAATTAGCATCCAAATCATATTTTAACACTGACGTTGTCTTCTTCTTGAGGATGTTGAACGCCACATTTCTGGATAACATCAACCGAATCAACCCTAAGGCTTATCGATCCTTGAGCTTCCACTGCTTCGTGGTCATGGTATTCGGCTTTACCCCCACCAGGGTTCGTGAAGATCTTTCTGGTAAAGATAATCTTCAATCTCCATCTTCCATAAACCAAAATCGAGTCCATCGAACTTCTCAATTCCAGTCTGTGAACTTTCTATCTTCACAGATCGTGGTAAATTTTGTCTAACTCTGATACCAGTTGTTAAGATCGCACTACAACGCACACAATCAATCTAGATGAACACAAAGAAAAAGAAAGAGAAAATGCAAGGAGAACTCATGGCTAAAGAATTTGTATTGATGACTTTAGGTATGTACGGTAGGAAAGAATACAGAAAAGTACATTTTCAACTCTATACCTAAGGGATATATATAGTTTAGTTTATTTATCATATATAGCATCTACTGTATATAACTATCTACCATAGCTTTACCGTATATAGTTTTCTAGTATACAAACCTATTTACTATTTATGACAATTAACTTTATATGTCATAGTATATAATTTTACTATGTATAATCGTTGACTAAGCTAGAAATAAATAGCAGACTTCATAACCTAACAATCCAAAACCACGAACTCACACCTACAACAACCAAACCAGACAATGAAACGCTTGGTTCACGACATGAAAAAGATCACCGACGATCCCACATACACGAGAGGTAACCTATATATGTTTGAATAACGTCGCGTGTCATCGGAAACTAGATTCAATTTTTAGGTTTTAAGAAGCTCATAGGTCTGTCGTTTTAGGCATCTACAAGCAACGAGGCTTCGTGGAAGAGAAGTAGAGAGTCCAACAAAGAGTTAGAAGAGGAAAACGATAAGAAAGAACTTTGGAAATAGCCGCAGGGAGGAGGAGAGAGAAGAAAACCATTAATAGCGTTGAGTCGGGCGAAGAAGACGAATCAGTCGATCCATATCCGAATCCGGATCTTGGTCAGACTCAAACCCACAACCCACTACCAATCCATTGGTTCGACCCAACACACGCTCACGACCCAATTATAATAGCCAACCCAACCCAACGTTGCAACCTAACTCAGCAGCCCAACACCCGTGATCCCATGTCTGCCTATCCAACCCGCAATGCCTGCAGCCCAAAACCTGACAGTCCATGGCGAAGCCCAATTACCTAAGACCCATCTACAGCAGCCCAGCACCCACGCCGCGACCCAGCAATCGACACTTGACCGCGCCTTGACCCAAATTTAGCCTGCACACGCGTCTGCGCCTTATTGCGCCACGCGTCAACTTGCAGCAAAAAGAACCTCTCGGCTTCATAGCTCAGCTTGGCTGCGCATAATCCTTAGGCTTAAAACGCTCGGCTTGGTAATTCTGATACCGACCCTTATGTTTTTTACCCTCCCATAGTTGATTTGACCATGATTAAGATAAATAAGGCCAGTATGATGCACTGTTTAATCCATTCAAGTTAAACTACTTTATAAATGTGAAATGTTAATGAAATGAAATGGACACTATAATAGGACACGACAACCGGTAACGTTTGGAGCAACTTCAAGGAACGAAAGCTTAGCAAATTCGAAAGTAGAGAAGCGCCAGCTAAGACCAACCAAGTAATTAGCCTTACTATATGATAGTGTAACGACCCTAAATTTCCACATATCTAGAGTCGCCACTAATGTCTCATGCTCATCTCTAATGCAGAATATAACTCTAAGAATGCTCATCTTTATTAGCGAAAAAATTTAAAACTTCAGAATACGTTAAAACATTAGAAAACACTGCCGAACTTGCGTGTTTCAAACATCATGCTCGAGTTCAAAATAAGATAAAAAAAATTACAAGTTAAATAATTTAAATAAATGAAATGCAAACATCCTATCCTAACCAAGACAAGGAATTTTAAATATGCAACTATCCTATACACGCGCCACAACCTTTGATCACGATGCCACCGTCAACCGTACATGAGCGTGATGGTGTTAATATAACACATGCGGAAGCAATTTGGATCTCAGGCACTTTTAGAACATCAATTATATTAAATAACTAGCATGTTCATAAGTATTAAAACTTAATGAGTTTAGATACTAACCTTTTGTATTTCAAGCTCCTTTTTCCTCACGAACCGGTTTCGAACCACCACTAGTGTCTTCTCCACTATCCTCCGGCCTTAGAACGGGATTGTGGAATCCGGTGAGTGACTAAACTTGGGAGGGATTTTGTATATGTGAAGAGAGTGTTTGTGAGAGGTTTTTCTCAAGGTTTTTCACCAAGAAGAAGAAGACCTTCCATGTACCATGATCACTCTATTTAAAGAGCCATGTTTGCATGTTCATGCAAATTTGAGATCACCAAATTTTGACACTTAAAATTCCACTCAAATGTTTGGGATTATGTGGCAAGCATGCATGTTTGAGTTAACCAAATTTTGACACTCAAAATTCCACTCAAACTTCTGGGGTTTATTTGGCAAGCATGCAAGTTTGGTTAAACCAAATTTTAACACCTCAAAATTCCACTAACATGGATTTTTCCATTAAATGAAGTCAACATTTTGACTTTCTTCATTTTAATTCAACAATTAATTTGAATAATGAATTTCAAATTAAAGTAACATTAAATGATTAATTAAACTATTTAATTAATATTTAATATTAATTCAAATGTCAATCGCAATCAATTCCGACACATAATTGATTAAGATATTTAAATCTTATTTAAATATCTCAGATTCTCTCTTTTTGTTTAATTCGTAAATAAAACAAAAATGTGGTTAAATATATCGTATATATGTAGCGCATATTCCCTAATTTGAATTCGAACACTTCGAACTCACTCGTCACATTGTTCTATGGTTTAGTCCGATATGAGCTAGCAGAGGGACCTAATGGACCTATAGATCATGGGCTCCAACGATCCAAGATTAACCGGCTGAACTCATTAACCTTGTTAACCAACATTCGTTAACTACTAGGACACTCCACTATAGCCTAATAGTTGCACTCCCCTCACTATAGATATATTTCTGTCCATTTGATATAACCATGATTAGTAAGTCGATCCTTCACAGGTTGTTCGTAACTAGAGCTGGATCAATTTATCGTTTTACCCCTAAACTTACTTCTTGTTCCTTATGTCTCACTGATCCTCTAATGAACAATTGGTTTGTGGTCCAACCAGTAAATCGAATCCCTCTCATCTCAGGCCAATGAGAGGGTGGGACCCCTTGTTCAAGACCTGAAGTCAGTGCTTAAGAGAACTATCTTTCTTCTATCCCTAAAAGTGGGTAGGAGTGAATTCCGTCTTGCACCCCACGTCCCCAGCCATTCACCCAGTCTTACCCCTGAAATGGGAGGTCTATTGAGTCGGCGAACTAGAGCCACTCTCACCCGTGCAAATCTAAGGATAATTCCGAATAAACAGGAGTTCATGGTTAGCTGAGGATTTAAACAGAATTACCTAGGTTATCGAATGAAAAGAAAATCAGTCTCAACAGTAAACGACATTATAAAGTGAGAGTGGCTTTCTTCATGGTCCGATCTTATGCAATACTCATTGCATAGGACGCCCCCACTCACATGTCTCCACATGTACAATTTAGTGATCACATTGTTTATATCATATACAAAAGTGGGCCGCATCCATAGTGTCCCCAGAATAAGGTACTCAGCCTTATCCTTATACTATAGATCATTTTGACTGTATACTTGAACTTGATCCACTCTTATGTCTCTACATATAGTTCAAGTAATAATAGCGAGATTGTTCTTAGTTTATTGGATTTAGATTAATGATCGTAAAATTCACTTTATTCAATAACAATCTTTACTGAATAAACAACAATAATAACTTTATTGAAAATAGAATATGTTTTTGTTTACAAACTATGAGTTTTAGGACATAAAACCCAACAGAGCGCCTTGCCTTAGCTTGAAAAACAATATGGCAAAGTGCTTGAGTATGTAGAATCTTCCCTTTTCCTCCTCCCTCTCTTTCTCTTCTCTTTTTATATATATATTTTCTTTTACCTCTCTCTTTAATAGTTTACTTTTTTTCCCTCTATTATTATTATTTCTTTACCTTTTTCTCTCTCTTTACTTCTTTTCAAACCTCTCTTTTTTGTTTAATTCGGTTAGCAGTTTAGTAAATGAAGAGGAGATATGATTCTAAATAATTGTATAAAGGAAAATATGTATGATTTCATTCAAAGATCTGACCTGATTTCTTGTTGAAGGGACGCTAGTAGATACATGATGTGTTGAAGGATCACTTGTATATGTATAGATACATGTCTAAGTACTGGATTCATTGGTTCCTAATTAGATAGGTGCATGTTTTTTTGGATAATGGATGGTAAATGTCCCAAATCACCTATATATATATATGTATGTTGGCATTGGTTGAAGGCATTGAAAATCAAACGAGCATTCTTTCATAGTTTTTCAAAGTTATTTTCTCTCAAAGAATTCTACCAAATTTATCTGTTGCACCAACATTTCTATATATTAACTAAAATCTAAATAGTTAATGGAAGATGAGATCTTATTCTAATTAATTGGGCAAATGATTTTGATTTTCCTTTTCTTTCCTTAAATTTTTTAAAAAAAAGAGATCTAATATAACTTTTCTATCTCGTAAAAGAAGAGGAGATCTAACTTACCATACCTTTTCTATCTCTTTTTCTTCCTTACCATAACTTTTCTATCTCTTTTTCTTTCGGTTAAATTTGCTTGAAGGTGATTTCCAATTTTTCTCTCTCAAAAGAGGAGATCTAACTTACCATAACTTTTCTATCTCTTTTTCTTCATTTCCAATTTTTCTCTCTCAAAAGAGGAGATCTAACTTACCATAACTTTTCTATCTCTTTTTCTTCCAGTTAAATTTGCTTGAAGGTCATTTCCAGATCTAACTTACCATAACTTTTCTATCTCTTTTTCTTCCAGTTAAATTTGCTTGAAGGTCATTTCCAATTTTTCTCTCTCAAAAGAGGAGATCTAACTTACCATAACTTTTCTATCTCTTTTTCTTCGGGTTAAATTTGCTTGAAGGTCATTTCCAATTTTTCTCTCTAAAAAGAGGAGATCTAACTTACCATAACTTTTCTATTTCTTTTCCTTCCTGTTAAATTTGCTTGAAGCGAAGGTCATTTCCAATTTTTCTCTCCCAAAAATTTCCTATCTTTCCTTTGTTTCTTTCTTAGATTTTTTCCTAACCAAAATTTCCTTTTTTTTTTTTTGTTTCTTTTTTGTTTTTTCGCAGATCATTTTGGGGTTGTAGGAGGTGTTCCCTACCCAAAATCTGCCATTTTTTCTCAACCAAAATCTGCCATTTTTTCTTTCAGTTTTGTTTTTTTTTTGTTTTTTTGCAGATAATTTTGGGGTTGTAGGAGGTGATTTTTTCTGAACCAAAATCTGCCATTTTTTCTTTCAGTTTTGTTTTTTTGCAGATCATTTTGGGGTTGTAGGAGGTGTTAGGGAGATATTTGGGGAAGGTAGAGAGATTATTGTAATTAAATTCGAAAAGTTTCACTCTCTTTTGCTTATTATTTATATCTAAACATCACCATTTATTGTAATTAAATTCGAAAAGGTAAAAGATCTAAATAAAAAACACAACAATTTGAATTGTGTTAGAAGTGGGATTTGAACCCACGCCCTCTCACAAGGACCAAAACTTGTGTGTGGTGCCTTAGAACACTCGGTCATCCTGACTACCAATTAATAGATCCCATATTGGTTGGAGAGGGAAATGAACCATTCCTTATAATAGTGGAAACATTTTCTTAATAGATGCGTTTTAAAATTGTGAGACTGAAGGCGATTCATAACAGGCCAAAATGGAAGATATCTGCTAGCGGTTGGAGAGAGTAAGGAAGCATTTCTTTTAAGGGTGTGGAAAAATCTTCCTAGTAGATGCATTTTAAAACCGTGAGGTTGATGGTGATACGTAATGCGCCAAAGTGGACAATATCTACTAGCGGTGGGCTTGAGCTGTTACAAATGGTATTTGAGCTAGTCACCAGACGATGTGCCAGCGAAGACACTAGGCCCCCAAGAGGGTGGATTGTGAGATCTCAGATCGGTTCGAGAGAAGATAAAATATCTCTTATAAGGGTGTGAAAATCTCTCCCTAGTAGATTGCCAGCGAGGACACTAGAAAACCTCTCCATACTAGATTCGTTTTAAAACTGTGAGGCTGACTGCGATACATAACGAGCTAAAGCATAAAACATCTACTATTGGTGGGCTCAGACAATTATAAATATTTGGTTGGAATAGCTCAGTTGGTTAGAGCGTGTGGCTGTTAACCAGAAGGTCGGAGGTTCAAAACCCTCTTTTTAGCGATGGCAATTGTAACCAAGTGTTTCTTATGAAGATAAGATAGCTTTTTAGGTAGCTACGACTAGTTGAAATCGCATTTGAGCCCTTTTTAGGTAGTTACGACTAGTTGAAATCGCATTTGAGCCTAATACCTTCATGGTCATGGTATCCGACTTTACCCTCAACAGGGGTTCGTCATAAACTGAAATTGGATCCATCGAACTTATCAATTCCAATATTTGAACTTATGCTTTACTCCCAATAGGGGTTCGTGAAGATCTTTCTAGTAAAGATATTCTTCAATCTCCATCTTCCATAAACTGAAATCGGATCCATTGAACTTCTCAATTCCAATCTTTGAACTTTCCATCTTCACAGATCGTGGTGAATTTCACCTAGCTCTGATACCAGTGGGTAGAATCACACAACAATGCACACACTCGATGAGAAAATGCAAGGAGAACTCTCGCTAAAGAATTTGTATTATAAATTACCAGTTGGTAGAATCGCACAACAACGCACACACTTGATAAGAAAATGCCAACAACGCACACACTCGATAAGAAAATGCAAGGAGAACTCTCGCTAAAGAATTTGCATTATAAATTCAGGTATTTCCAGTAGGAGAGAACACAGAAAAAGTACATTTTCAAAGCTGTCCCAAGGGGGATATATATATGTATAGTTCAGTTTACTATATATAGCTTTACCACATATAACCATCTAATATATATAACTATCTACCATATATAGCTTTAAATTCGAAAAGGTAAAAGATCTAAATAAAAAAGTTCATATCATTTTATGATAAAAGTCTAGCACCTTAGACCACTCGGCCATCATGACTACTTTTTAACAAATCTCACATTGGTTGGAGAGGTGAATGAACCATTCCATATAATGGTGTGGAAACATCTCACTAATTGACGCGTTTTAAAACTGTGAGGCTGACGACGATCCATAACAGGCTAAAATGGAATATATCTACTAGCGATTGGAGAGGGTAAGGAAGCAATTCTTTTAAGGGTGTGGAAAAATCTTCCTAGTAGACGCATTTTAAAACCGTGAGGCTGGTGGTGATACGTAATGCACCAAAGTGGACAATATCTGCTAACGGTGGACTTGAGATATGGTATCAGAGCTAGTCACCAGGCAGTATTCCAGTGAAGACGTTGGGCCCCCAATGGGGTGGATTGTGAGATTCCAGATCGGTTGGAGAGAAGATAAAACATTTCTTATAAGGGTGTGGAAACCTCTCCCTAGTAAACTGCCAGCGAGGATGCTGGAAAACCTCTCCATAGTAGATGCATTTTAAAACTGTGAGGCTGACGGATATACGTAACGAGCCAAAGCAAACAACATCTACTAGTGGTGGGCTTAGAAAATTTTATATAATTGGCTGGAATAGCTCAGTTGGTTAGAGCGTGTGGCTGTTAACCACAAGGTCGGAGGTTCAAACCCTCTTCTAGCGAAATTATTGAACCCTCCTTCTAGCGACATGTTCTTGATAATGTCAACCAGATCAATCCATGTTCTTGTCCTTCTAGCCACTCTCACTTTATAATGTCGTTTACTGTTGAGACTGATTTTCTTTTCATTCGATAACCTAGGTAATTCGGTTTAAATCCTCAGCTAACCATGAACTCCTGTTTATTCGGAATTATCCTTAGATTTGCACGGGTGAGAGTGGCTCTGGGTGAATGACTGGGGACGTGGGGTGCAAGATAGAATTCACTCCTACCCACTTTTAGGGATAGAAGAGAGGTAGTTCCCTTAAGCACTGACCGGTTTACTGGTTGGACCACAAACCAATTGAGACATAAGGAACAAGAAGTAACTTCAGGGGTAAAACGGTAAATTGATCCAGCTCTAGTTACGAACAACCTGTGAAGGATCGACTTACTAATCATGGTTATATCAAATGGACAGAAATATATCTTTAGTGAGGGGAGTGCAACTACTAGACTACCCTGTGCATGTGCCACGATCCGAGGTGTTCGATTCCACCGTCGTTGTCACATGGGTGCCTTGCCCTTATCTGCAAAAGTAAAGTAGCACGAGACTTGAGTATTTCTAGAATACTCAGTAAGTGACCCCCTATCGGGATTATGCGACAATCACATGCAATGAAATGGTGGGACCTATCGTTTCAATTCGTTTCGTTTTCCCTACGGTGCAATCCTAACGGGTAATCGTGGACGTGTACCATATACTCTACATACAGCCCATACGTGCGAGTATGGGCTCACCAGCTAGTTCGCACACCGCTGGGCCATTGTCCTTATCCGGTGGGCATACTAGAACCGTCACGGTAGCGCTATGCAATGCATAACGATCGTTGTCCTGCCATTGGATGTACGCGTCCGTACCCTCGTGATGGGATGAGGGTATCCCCCAGATGCATGAACACACATAATGCATGAGGTCTCCCTATTTCTACATTTATCTTTAATGACCATAACTCCCCTGTCACGTTCCATGCTTCATGTCATTCTCATTTTCAATTCACATTTCATACACATTTCTATCAGGGTTATGATTCCAGACAGTTTACTGTGTTTTATGTCATACAATTCATGCTGTTCACATTCACATATTCCATACAAACATGCCATAATCATTCAAGGACCACATATCGTCACATGCATAACATATCACATCAAACTAAGCAGCATACATAGCATACATTCACATTCACATGATTTCATACTTAAGCACATTAAACTAGCATACAATTTAATGACACGTGCAAATCCACGGGCACGTGCCAACATACAGCAAATAACGCGTAACCTACGACGGGTAAGCCACTTACCTGGTTAGCTTAAGTCTTTGTCACGTATATATCCTCAATGAAAGTTCGATTCCGTCCTTTGAAATCCAAGTCAACCTATGTGAGCTCATGACATCAGTTTCAAGTTTGAACTCTATAAAATTATTTCTCTAATTTACAGGGTTAAAATTCTGATATTTAATGTTAGACAAAATTTAACGAGTTTCATGCCCTCTGATATTTACTGTTTTATTTTTAAATTCTGTTAAACAAATCTTCCCTTCTCCCTCGATTATTTTTCTTTGGTAAATGATTTTCAGTTTTGTAAACATTTTCAATTCTATAATTGAGATATTCCTCTAATTCAACATTTTCAATTCTATAATTGAGATATTCCTCTAATTCTCTAATTTTATATTTATTTTCATTCAGTAAACAAATATTGTTGGCCAATTTTAATTGATTGTTTGTCTACTATCTTACTGCCCACTAAAATTTTATTGATTCTAACCTTATTTCCTATAATTTCCAATGCTAACAAAAAAAAAATCATTATTACTAGTAAAATATGAAAGAAGATAGAATTTTTCCCTAATAACAGACCAAAATCTCTCCTATATCTCCATCATATCCTTTGAAACACCATTTTACTTTTTACCACATCTGACAATTTTTTCTATTTATTTTTGGATTGAACTGTTTACTTTTTACCACACTTAAAAATCCATGTTCACTACTTTGGGCTTCCCCAGAAGGCCTCATACCAATGAAGTTAGTATTCCTCTCTTATAAACCCATGATCATTCCCTAAATTAGCCGATGTGGGACTTCCATCATCCACCTCCCCGGGGCTTGGCTCCTTTTCTTTAAGAGTTCTTTGTTCGATATGTGAGGATTTGAGGATTTACCAATCTATTGGCACAACTAAGTTTGCTTGGCTCCTTTTCTTTAAGAGTTCTTTGTTCGATATGTGAGGATACCAATCTATTGGCACAACT
>NW_019268589.1:0-27477 GCF_002738365.1 Cucurbita moschata | reverse complement strand
TTATACGGGTTTCTTTGGAGATCCACCTTGGGTTAAGTGTTCTTTGGAGATCCACCTTGGGTTAAGTGACTCTTGTTGTTTCTTTATACGGGTTTCTTTGGAGATCCACCTTGGGTTAAGTGTTCTTTGGAGATCCACAGTGTTCTTTGGAGATCCACCTTGGGTTAAGTGTTCTTTGGAGATCCACCGTGGGTTAAGTGTTCTTTGGAGATCCACCTTGGGTTAAGTAACTCTTGTTGTTTCTTTATACGGGTTTCTTTGGATAATAATATTTCAGAAAGGCTTCCCTTAAAGGTTCCCCACGTTGTAATTCCCCCGCCCGGGTTAATATGGGTTTCTTTGGATAATAATATTTCAGAAAGGCTTCCCTTAAAGGTTCCCCACGTTGTAATTCCCCCGCCCGGGTTAATACGGGTTTCTTTGGATAATAATATTTCAGAAAGGCTTCCCTTAAAGGTTCCCCACGTTGTAATTCCTCCGCCCGGGTTGATGCTGTGTTTATTATCCGACCACCACACCTCTGCATCTTTTTGTAACACATATGTCGCACACGCCACCTTATGGGTTGTTTGCACGTTTGGAGCAACTTCGAGGTGTCGCACACGCCACCTTATGAACTGCATCTCTTTGTAACACATATGTCGCACACGCCACCTTATGTTCATCAGGGCATCTCATTGATTCAAAGGTTGTTTGCATGTTTGGAGCACACGCCACCTTATGTTCATCAGAGCATCTCATTGATTCACACGCCACCTTATGTTCATCAGAGCATCTCATTGATTCAAAGGTTGTTTGCATGTTTGGAGCACACGCCACCTTATGTTCATCAGAGCATCTCATTGATTCAAAGGTTGTTTGCACGTTTTGAGCACACGCCACCTTATGTTCATCAGAGCATCTCATTGATTCAAAGGTTGTTTGCACGTTTTGAGCACACGCCACCTTATGTTCATCAGAGCATCTCATTGATTCAAAGGTTGTTTGCACGTTTGGAGCAACTTCAAGTGCAACTAGGCACGTGNTAATTTTCTGTCTCGCCTCATTGGTGATGCGGACCAGTTCGGGTCCTACAAGTTCTCGTTCTCCTACTTCATCCCAGCACAATGGGGATCTACATTGTTTTCCATACAACACTTCAAAGGGTGCCATCCCGATGGTTGCTTGGAAGCTGTTGTTGTAAGAGAATTCCATTAAGTGTAGTTTAGTGTCCCAACTCCCTATTAAATCCATAACGCATGCCCGAAGCATGTCTTCCAGGATTTGGTTTAATCGTTCCGTTTGGCCATCCGTTTATGGGTGGAAGGTGGTGCTAAAGTCGAGGCGGGTACCTATTGCCTTTTGGAGTCTTTTCGCCATAGAGGTAGTGTCACCAAATTTTTAACGCGAACACCACTGCTGCCAGCTCCAAATCATGTGTAGGATAGTTTTTCTCGTAATCCTTTAGTTGGCGTGACGCATACACAACAACCTTGCCATATTGCATCAGTACACAACCTAACCCCTTTTTGGATGCATCACTGTAAATCACGTATCCCACAGAACTCTCTGGAACTGTGAGCACTGGGGCGGATACTAGTCTTTGTTTTAGCTCTTGAAAGCTGGCCTCACAAGTATCATCCCAAACGAAAGGTACACCTTTTTTTGTCAATTGGGTGAGAGGCGTGGCTATTCTAGCGAAGTCCTGGACAAACCTTCGATAGTAACCCGCCAATTCCAAGAAACTTCGTATCTCGGTGATCGTTGTTGGGCGTTTCCACTTCGTGACAGCTTCTATCTTATTGGGGTCCACAAAAATTTCGTCTTTAGTTACTACGTGCCCTAGAAACGAAACTTGTCGTAGCCAAAATTCGCACTTGGAGAATTTGACATACAACTTGTTCTCCCTTAAAATAGTTAAGGCTTTGCGAAGGTGCTCTTGGTGTTCTAGGTCCATTTTCGAGTATATCAAGATGTCTTCTATGAACACGATCACAAACGAGTCTAAGCACTCTTTAAATACTCGGTTCGTTAATTCCATAAATACCGCTGGGGCATTGGTGAGACCTAAAGACATCACCACAAACTCGCAGTGGTCATATCTGGTTCGAAAGGCTATTTTTGGTATGTCTTCATTTTTAATCTTAATCTCATGATATCCTGATCGAAGATCTATTTTAGAAAACACTGTTGCCCCTCGCAGTTGGTCAAATAGGTCTTCAATACGGGGTAACGGGTATTCGTTCTTTACGTCCTCTTGTTCAATTCCTTATAATCAATGCATAAACGCATTGAGCCGTTTTTCTTTTTGACAAACAACACTGGCACACCCCAAGGGGACACGCTAGGTCGAATGAAGCCTTTATCTAATAGGTCTTGCAGTTGTGATTTAAGTTCTTTTAATTCTGCTGGTGTCATGCGGTACGGGGCCTTAGAGATGGGTCCCGTTCCTGGTTCCAGTTATATTCCAAAGTCTACCTCCCACGATGGAGGGATCCCTAAGAGGTTCTCTAGGAAGACATCCATAATTTTGTTTACTATGGACACTGTATCTATGAGTTTTTCCTTTCCTTTTGTGTTTACTGCACAGGCTAGAAACGCCCACCCCCCTTGTTGTACCAGGCGTCTCGCTTTCATCATCGATATTATTTTTGGGGTGGTACCTGTGGAGGTTCCTTTAAACTTAAAGGTAAGTCCGTTGGGAGGTGTGAATATCACCTCTTTCTTATGGCAGTCTATGCTAGCAAAGTTTTCGGCTAGCCAGTCCATCCCTAGTATGACGTCAAAGTCCATCATATCTACTACCTTTAAGTCTACGTGGATGGTTTGTCCAGCTATTACCACTTGTCCGTCCTTTACTTTATTTTTGTAACTAAGTCTACCCCTGCTGGGTACCGACCGACAATACATGCATTAAGGGTTCTATACGAACCCTGCTTGTTTAACAAATGGTAAAGCAACAAAGGAATGGGTAGAACCAGAATAAAAAAATATCAACGCAAAGTGTCCTAGTATAGAAAGCATACCTGCCACCACGGTGCCAGGTGTTTCTGCCTCTTTACTGGTCGTTGCATATGCCCTGGTCTGTGGGCAGGATTGTATGGTGGGCTCTTAGATGACCGGTCCTCTAAGGGGTTCCCTTGGATTTTCCGAGCTCCTTGTAAGGCAAGTTCTGGCCACATGACTTGCATGACCACTGATATAACACATACCTGAGCCCCGCCAAACATCTCCCAACATGTTGTTTTCCACAGTTATGGCACAAAGGCTTCTCCATTGCTAGGTATCGAGCTATTAGGGGTGGAGCAGGTGGCCTACTCTGATATCGAGGTCTCTGGAGGGGTGGTTGGAATTTTGTGGTTTCGACCTCGATAGGGGGTTTCCTCCCTGTGACAACCGTTGGCTCCGTTTTCTTTTCCTCTGGGGGGTTCCTCTAGGGCCTTGGCCGTCCTTCGGGCCTCTTCATAGGTTTTTGGGTTAAAGGCCTCTAACATGCGGCGAGTCTTCATAGGTTTTCTGTCTGTTTCTCTTCAGTGTCAGCTAATGACGGTGCAAACCTTCTCAATCTCATGAAGTCCTGATCATACTGATCCACCTTGGGTTAAGTGGTTAAACTCTTGTTATTTCTTTATACGGGTTTCTTTGGAGATCCACCTTGGGTTAAGTGGTTAAACTCTTGTTGTTTCTTTATACGACCTTCTCAATCTCATGAAGTCCTGATCATACTGATCCACCTTGGGTTGAGTGGTTAAACTCTTGTTGTTTCTTTATACGGGTTTCTTTGGAGATCCACCTTGGGTTAAGTGGTTAAACTCTTGTTGTTTCTTTATACGACCTTCTCAATCTCATGAAGTCCTGATCATACTGATCCACCTTGGGTTAAGTGGTTAAACTCTTGTTGTTTCTTTATACGGGTTTCTTTGGAGATCCACCTTGGGTTAAGTGGTTAAACTCTTGTTGTTTCTTTATACGACCTTCTCAATCTCATGAAGTCCTGATCATACTGATCCACCTTGGGTTAAGTGGTTAAACTCTTTTTGTTTCTTTATACGGGTTTCTTTGGAGATCCACCTTGGGTTAAGTATTCTTTGGAGATCCACCCTTGGTTAAGTGACTCTTGTTTCCTTATACGGGTTTCTTTGGAGATCCACCTTGGGTTAAGTGTTCTTTGGAGATCCACCTTGGGTTAAGTGACTCTTGTTGTTTCTTTATACGGGTTTCTTTGGAGATCCACCTTGGGTTAAGTGTTCTTTGGAGATCCACCTTGGGTTAAGTGACTCTTGTTGTTTCTTTATACGGGTTTCTTTGGAGATCCACCTTGGGTTAAGTGGTTAAACTCTTAGTTTTTCTTTATACGGGTTTCTTTGGAGATCCACCTTGGGTTAAGTGTTCTTTGGAGATCCACCTTGGGTTAAGTGTTCTTTGGAGATCCACCGTGGGTTAAGTGTTCTTTGGAGATCCACCTTGGGTTAAGTAACTCTTGTTGTTTCTTTATACGGGTTTCTTTGGAGATCCACCTTGGGTTAAGTGGTTAAACTCTTGTTGTTTCTTTATACGGGTTTCTTTGGATAATAATATTTCAGAAAGGCTTCCCTTAAAGATTCCCCACGTTGTAATTCCCCCGCCCGGGTTAATATGGGTTTCTTTGGATAATAATATTTCAGAAAGGCTTCCTTTAAAGGTTCCCCACGTTGTAATTCCCCCGCCTGGGTTAATACGGGTTTCTTTGAATAATAATATTTCAGAAAGGCTTCCCTTAAAGGTTCCCCATGTTGTAATTCCTCCGCTCGGGTTGATGCTGTGTTTATTATCCGACCACCACACCTCTGCATCTTTTTGTAACACATATGTCGCACACGCCACCTTATGGGTTGTTTGCACGTTTGGAGCAACTTCAAGGTGTCGCACACGCCACCTTATGAACTGCATCTCTTTGTAACACATATGTCGCACACGCCACCTTATGTTCATCAGGGCATCTCATTGATTCAAAGGTTGTTTGCATGTTTGGAGCACACGCCACCTTATGTTCATCAGAGCATCTCATTGATTCAAAGGTTGTTTGCATGTTTGGAGCACACGCCACCTTATGTTCATCAGAGCATCTCATTGATTCACACGCCACCTTATGTTCATCAGAGCATCTCATTGATTCAAAGGTTGTTTGCATGTTTGGAGCACACGCCACCTTATGTTCATCAGAGCATCTCATTGATTCAAAGGTTGTTTGCATGTTTGGAGCACACGCCACCTCATGAGGACTAGAACTTGAGTCTAGCGCCTTAGACCACTCGGCCATCCTGACTACATTTTAATAAGTCCCACATTGGTTGAAGAGGGGAATGAACCATTCGTTATAATGGTGTGAAAACCTCTCACTAATAGACGCGTTTTTAGACTGTGAGGCTGACGGCGATCCATAACAGGCCAAAATGGAATATATCTACTAGCGATTGGAGAGGGTGAGGAAGCATTTCTTTTAAGGGTGTGAAAAAATCTTCTTAGTAGACGCATTTTAAAACCGTGAGGCTGGTGGTGATATGTAATGCACAAAAGTGGACAATATCTGCTAACGGTGGGCTTGAGATATGGTATCAGAGCTAGTCACCAGGCGGTGTGCTAGTGAAGACTTTGGGCCCCAAGGTGGTGGATTGTGAGATTCCAAATCGATTAGAGAGAAGATGAAACATTTCTTATAAGGGTGTGGAAACGTCTCCCTAGTAGTCTGTCAGCGAGGACGCTGGGAAACCTCTCCATAGTGATGCGTTTTAAAACCATGAGGCTGACGGCTATATGTAAGGAGCCAAAGCAGACAACATCTACTAGTGGTGGGCTCAGAATACTTTAAATAATTGGCTGGAATAGCTCAGTTGGTTAGAGCGTGTGAATGATCCCACATACACGAGAGGTAAGCTTTATACGCTTGAATAACGTCGTGTGTCGTCAGAATCCAGATTCAGTTTTTAGGTTTTAAGAAGCTCATAGATGTGTCATTTTAGGCATCTACAAGCCACGAGACTTCGTGAAAGAGAAGCAGAGAGTCCAATAAAGAGTTATAGGAGGAAAACGATGAGAAAGAACAATAGAAATGTTTGGTTTTATGTCATAAAACTCATAGTTTGTAAACAAAAACATATTCTATTTTCAATAAAGTTATTATTGATGTTTATTCAGTAAAGATTGTTATTGAATAAAGTAAATTTTACGATCATTAATCTAAAAAGATGATCATAGTTTAGCTTTTTTCTTCACTCTCTTTGGCTTATTATTTATATCTCTAAACATCACCATTTATTGTAAATAAATTAAAGGTAAAAAGAAGATTTAAGAAGTTCACATTTCATTTAATGATATAACCCAACCCAACCATGGTTAACGTAAAAGTCTCACCATTTATTGTAACTAAATTAAAGGTAAAAATAAGATCTAAGAAGTGCACATTTATTTAATGATATAACCCAACCCAACCCAACCATGGTTAACGGTGAAAGTCATTCATTTTCTTCCCTAGCCACTAGACTAATACACAATAATTTGTATTGTATCAAAAGTGGGATTTGAACCCACACCCTCTCACGTGGACCAAAACTTAAGTCAGGTGCCTTAGACCACTCAACCATCCTAACTACTTACTAATAGATCCCACATTGATTGGAGAGGGGAATGAACCATTCCTTATAAGGGCGTGGAAACCTCTCACTAATAAACGTGTTTTAAAACTATGAGTCTGACGACGATCCATAACTGGCCAAAATGGAAGATATCTGCTAGCGATTGGAGAGGGTGAGGAAGCATTTCTTTTAAGGGTGTGGGAAAATCTTCCTAGTAGACGCATTTTAAAACCGTGAGGCTAGTGGTGATACGTAATGCACCAAAGTGGACAATATCTGCTAATGGTGGGCTTGAGATATGATATCAGAGATAGTCACCTGGCGATATGCCAGCGAAGACGCTGGGCCCCCAAGGGGGTGGATTGTGAGATTCCAGATCGGTTCAAGAGAAGATGAAACATTTCTTACAAGTGTGTGGAAACCTCTCCCTAGTAGACTGCCAACAAGGACCTGGGAAACCTCTCCATAGTAGATGCGTTTTAGAACCATGAGGCTGACGACGATACGTAACGTGCCAAAGCAAACAACATCTACTAGTGCTGGACTCGAAGAATTTTAAATTATTGGTTGGAATAGCTCAGTTGGTTAGAGCGTGTGGCTGTTAACCACAAGGTTGGAGGTTCAAACCCTCCTTTTAGCGTTGGTGATCATTTGTTCTTTATGAGTGTCTTGATAATATTATTGTCTTACATATTATATTGAATCATAACCCTTGAATTGTGTTATAAGATGTTGAACACCACATTCCTGATAGCCTGCTTCAATCTCCATCTTCCATAAACTGAAATCTTGTCATCGTGGTAAATTTTGCAAAGAAGATGCCTTGTGCTTCCGCTGTTTTATGGTCATGGTATTATGTTTTACCCCAAACAGTGGTTGGTTCGTGAAGACCTCGGATCCTTTCCATCTTGATGGTGGTGTGGTATTATGTTTTACCCCAAACAGTGGTTGGTTCGTGAAGACCTCGGATCCTTTCCATCTTGATGGTGGTGCAGTATTATGTTTTACCCCAAACAGTGGTTGGTTCGTGAAGACCTCGGATCCTTTCCATCTTGATGGTGGTGAATTTCACCTTGTTAGGATCACACTACACACACAGTAGTAAGAAAATGCAAGAAAGAAACAGTGAGTCCAACAAAGAGTTAAAGGAGGAAAACGATGAGAAAGAGACAAAGATCCATTAGTTTGACACAACACAACCCAATTGTAATAGCCAATCTATTTGTCAAAAGCGGGATTTGAACCCACGCCCTCTCACGAGGACCAAAACTTGAGTTTGGCACCTTAGACCACTTGGCCATCCTGACAACTTATTAATAAATCCCACATTGGTTGGAGAGGGGAATGAATCATTCCTTGTAAGAGTGTAGAAACCTCTCACTAATAGACGTGTTTTAAAAGTGTGAGGCTGACGACAATCCAAAACAGGCCAAAAAGGAAGATATATGCTAGCAGTTGGAGAGGGTGAGGAAGCATTTCTTTTAAGGGTGTGAAAAAATCTTCCTAGTAAACGCATTTTAATACCTTGAGGCTGATGGTGATACGTAATGCGTCAAAGTGGACAATATTTGCTAATGGTGGGTTTGAAATATGGTATTAGAGCTAGTCACAGGCGGTGTGCCAGCGAAGACATTGGGTCCCCAAAGGGGTGGATTGTGAGATTCCAAATCGGTTGGAGAGAAGTTGAAACGTTTCATATAAGCGTGTGGAAACCTCTCTTAGTAGACTGCCATCAAGGACGCTGGGAAACCTCTCCATAGTAGATGCGTTTTAAAATCGTGAGGCTTATGACGATAAGTAATGAGCCAAAGCAGACAACATCTACTAGTACTGGGCTCGGACAACTTTAAATAATTGGTTGGAATAGCTTAGTTGGTTAGAGCGTGTGACCTTAACCACAAGGTTGGAGGTTCAAACCTTCCTTTATAGCTTTACTTGATATATCTTTCTACTATTACAAAACTCACACCTATAATGACCAAACTCGACGTTGAAACGTTTGGTTCACGACACAAAAAAAGACCATCGACGATCCAACATACACGAGAGGTAAACTTTAGTTAGTTGTGCTTGAATAACGTCGTGTGTCGTCAAAATCCAGATTCAATTTTTAGTTTTTAAGAAGTTCATAGATGTGTCGTTTTTGGCAGTAGAGAGTCCAACAAAGATGAGTCGGGCGAATAAGACGAATCTGTCGAATCTAGACCCGAATCCGGATCTGGGTTAAACTCAAACCCACCATCGACGATCCAACATACACGACAGGTAAGCTTTATATATGCTTGAATAACGTCGTGTGTCGTCAAAATCCAGATTCAATTTTTAGTTTTTAAGAAGCTCATAGATGTGTCGTTTTTGGCATCTACAAGCCACAAGACTTCGTAAAAAAGAAGTAGAGAGTCCAACAAAGAGTTAGAGGAGGAAAACGATGAGAAAGAATGTTGGAAATAGCCATAGAGAGGAAAGAGATGAAAACCAGAAAATCGCGTTGAGTCGGGCGAATAAGACGAATCTATCGAATCTAGATCCGAATTCGGATCTCGGTTAAACTCAAACCCACAACCCACTTTCAATCCATTGGTTCGGTCCAACACACACTCACGACCCAATTATAATAGCCAACCCAACCCAATGTTTGCAGCCTAGCTCAGCAGCCTAGCACCCACGATCCCACGTCTACCCATCCAACCCGCAACGCCTGTAGCCCAAAACCTGACAGTCCATGGCGAAGCCCAATTACCTAAGATCCATCTACAATAGCCCAGCACCCATGCCGCGACCCAGTAATCGTCCCTTGACCCGCACGTCGACCCAATTTAGCCTGCACAAGGGTCAGCGCCTTATTGCGCCACACGTCAACTTACAACAAAAACAACCCCTCGGCTTCACAACTCAGCATGGCTGCGCATAGTCCTTATGCTTAAAACGCTCGGTTTGCCTATTCTGACATTGACTCCTACAATTTTTTACCCTCTCGAAGCTAATTTGACCAAAATTAAGATAAATAAGGCCAATATGATGCACTTTTTCATGAATTCAAGTTCAACTACATTATAAATGTGAAATGTTAATGAAATGAAATGAACGCTATAATAGGAAAGGACAAACGGTAATGTTTGGAGAAACTTCGAGGAACGAAAGCTTAGCAAATCCGAAAGTAGAGAAATGCCGGCGAAGGCCAACCAAGTAAATAGCCTTACTATAGGATAGAGTAGGCAATTGTTTGACGTATGACAACACGTGCCTAGTTGCACTGACACGTGTCCTTTATTCTTTATTAATATGATGCTTGACATATGATGTATGATGATGTGTATGAGTTATATGATTACGTTTGATGACGTTTTATGATGTGTTGACGATGTATGCTAAAACGATGATCATAATTTAGCTTTTTTCTTGACTTTCTTTTTCTTATTATTTATATCTCAACCTCACGATTTATTGTAATTAAATTCGAAAAGGTAAAAAGATTTCTAAAAAGTTCTGATCATTTCATGATAACAACCCAACCATGGTAATAAGTAGATGTTTTCCATTTTTGCTAGCCCATTAGAGTAACACAATAATTTTAATTGTGACAAAAGTGGGATTTGAACCCATGCCCTCTTACAAGGACCAAAACTTGATTTTGGCACCTTAGAACACTCCGTCATTCTACAACTTTTTAATAGATCCTATGTCGGTTGGAGAGGGGAATGAACCATTCCTTATAAGAGTGTGGAAACCTCTCTTAATAGACGCATTTTAAAACTGAGGTTGATGGTGATCCATAAGAGGCCGAAATGGAAGATATCTGCTAGTGGTTGAAGAGGGTAAGGAAGAATTTCTTTTAAGGGTGTGGAATAATCTTCCTAGTAGACACATTTTAAAACCGTGAGGCGGATGGTGATACGTAATGCGCCAAAGTGGACAAATTTTCTAGATGGTCTTGAGCTGTTATAAATGGTATCATAGTTAGTCACCAGGCAGTGTGCCAGCGAAGACGCTGGCCCCCAAGAGAATGGATTGTAAGATCCCAAATCGGTTAGAGAGAAGATGAAACATTTCTTATAAGAGTGTGGAAACTTCTCCCTAGTAGACTACCAACGAGGACGCTGGAAAACCTCTCCATAGTAGATACATTTTAAAACCGTGAGGCTGACGGCTATGCGTAACGAGTCAAAGTAGACAACATTTACTAGTGGTGGGCTCGAAAAATTTTAATTAACAGGCTAGAATAGCTCAGTTGGTTAGAGCGTGTGGCTCTTAATTACAAGATCGGAGGTTCAAACCCTCCTTCTAGTGAAGGTAATCAAGTGTTCTTCCTAGATAGCGTCAATCGAATCGATCCTTGAGCTTCCATTGCTTCATGGTCATGGTAAAGATAATCTAATCTTCCTACCAATATATATAGCTTTATACGCTTGAGAAATGTTTGGTTAGATAATCTTCCATAACCATCTACCATTATATAGCTTTCCCACTTTATGTCATTTAGCATATATATAGCTTTTCTATGTATAATCGTCAACTAAGCTATAAATAAGCAGTAGACTCCATGATATGAACCAAGAGACATCATTCATACAATATACTTCAATGAAGATGTGAGATTAGAGTAATTTAGAGTTATTATTTTTTAAGACATTTTGGCTAATTATGGTCATTAAGTATGAATGTTACAAATTTTGGTGGGTTACAATTTAGAGTAATTTAGAGTTATTGTATTTTAAGACATTTTATTTACTTTAGGTTACATTTACATAATGGCTAATTATGGTCATTAAGTATGAATGTTACAACTTTTGGAATGCCTTTAATAGTTTCATTTTGAGGCTTATAAAGCCATGTATGTTGTATTTGTAAGGTAGATTTGGAAAATATATATAAAAGGAGCATTTGTGCTTTCTTTAGCCAATGGCCAAGTTTCTTTGTAATTCTATGTAGTTTAGGTTGCATGTAGAATCATTCAAGCTCGACATGATCAATCTTGCTTGTGGAGTGATTCGAATCTCAAACAAGTGTTTGAGATATTTGATCAACAAGAATCATTCAAGCTAGACATGATCAATCTTGCTTGTGGAGTGATTCGAATCTCAATCAAGCGTTCTTCTTGTCTTGAGATATTCGATCAACAAGGTAATCCGAATCTTATTCCCCTTGTATTGATTCCTTATCTTATCACTCCATAACCTAGAACTCACACCTACAATGACCAAACTCGACGTTGAAACGCTTGGTTCATGACACAAAAATACCACCGATGATCCCACATAAACGAGAGGTAAGCTTTATACACTTGAATAACGTCGTGTGTCGTCGAAATCCAGATTCAATTTTTAGGTTTTAAGAAGCTCATAGAGGTGTCATTTTAGGCATCTACAAGCCACGAGACTTCGTGAAAGAGAAGCATACAGTCCAACAAAGAGTTACAGGAGGAAAACGATGAGAAAGAACATCAGAACTGTTGGGTTTTATGTCATAAAACTCATAGTTTGTAAACAAAAACATATTCTATTTTCAATAAAATTATTATTGATGTTTATTAAGTAAAGATTGTTATCGAATAAAGTAAATTTTACAATCATTAATCTAAACCAAATAAACTAAGAACACTCTGGCTATAGTATGATTACTTGAACTATACGTAGAGACATAAGAGTGGATCAAGTTCAAGTATATAGTCAAAATGATCTATAGTACAGGGATAAGGCTGAGTACCTTATCTTGGGGACACTATTGATGCGGCCCACTTTTATATATGATATAAACAATGTGATCACTAAATTGTACATGTGGGACATGTGAGTTGGGCCGTCCTATGCAATGAGTATTGCATAAGATAACACCATGAAGAAAATCACTTTAACTTTATAATGTCGTTTATTATTGATACTTATTTTTTCATTCAATGTCCTAGGTAACTCGATCTTAATCCTGAGTTTACTATGAACTCTTGTTTATTTGAAATTATCCTTAGATTTTTATGAGTGAGAATGGCTCGAGTTCGCCGACTCAATAAGCCTCAAATTTCAGGGGTAAGACTAAGTGAATAGCTGGGGACATAGGGTGCAAGATGAAATTCACTCCTACCCACTTTTAGGGATAGTAGAGAGGTTGTTCCCTTAAGTACTGACTCCATGTCTTGAACAAGGGGTCACACCCTCTCATTGGCCTAAAAGGGATTCGGTTTACTGGTTGGACCACAAACCAATTGTTCATCAGAGGATCAGTGGGACATAAGGAACAAGAAGTAACTTCAAGGGTAATACGGTAAATTGACTCATCTCTAGTTACAAACAACCTGTGAAGGATCGACTTACTAATCATGGTTATATCAAATGGATAGAGATATATCTATAGTGAGGGGAGTGTAACTACTAGGCTATAGTGGAGTGTCCTAGTAGTTAACGAATGTTGGTTAACAAGGTTAATGAGTTTACCTGGTTAATCTCGGATCGTTGGAGCCTATGATCTATAGGTTCATTAGGTCCCCCCTGCTAGCTCATATCAGACTAATCCATATAACAATGTGACGAGTGAGTTCGAAGTGTTCGAATTCAAATTAGGGAATACGCATTAAATATATATAATATATTTAACCACATTTTTATTTTAATTACGAATTAAACAAAAAGAGAGAATTTGAGATATTTAAATAAGATTTAAATATTTTAATTATGAATAGGGATTCATAATCAATATGTGCTGGAATTGATTGGGATTGACATTTGAATTAATGTTAAATATTAATTAAAATGTTTAATTAATAATTTAATATTACTTTAATTTAAAATTAATTATTGAATTAAAACGGAGAAAGTCAAAAGGTTGACTTCACATAATGGAAAAATCCTAGTTTGAGTGGAATATTGAGTGTCAATATATAGTTTAACCAAACTTCATGTTTGTCACATATCCAACAAATTTGAGTGGAATTTTGAATGTAAAAATTTGGTAATCTCAAATTTGCATGAGCATTCAAATATAACTCTCTCTTCACATATACTAAATCCCTTCTAAGTTTAGTCACTCAACAGATTCCACAATCCCGGTCTAACGCCGAAAAATAGTAGAGAAGACACTAGTGGTGGTTCGAAACCGGTTCATGAAGAAAAAAGAATTTGAACTACAGAAGTTTAGTACTCAAACTTCTTGAGTTTTAATGCTTATGAACATGCATGCTAATTTACTATAATCGACGTACTTAGAGTGCCTAAGATCCAAATTACTTCCGCATGTGTTATATTAACACCATCAAGAAATAGCCGCAGAGAGGAGAGAGATGAAAACTAGAAAATCACGCTGAGTCAGGTGAAGAAGACGAATCCGTCGGATCTAGATCCGAATCGAGATCTGGGTCAGACTCTAACCCACAACCCACTACCAATCGATTGGTTCGGTCCAACACTCGCTCACGACCCAATTATAATAGCCAACCCAACCCAACGTCTACAGCCTAGCTCAGCGGCCCATCACCCGCGATCCCACGTCTGCCCATCCAACCCGCAACGCCTGCAGCCCAAAACCTGACAGTCCATGGCAAAGCCAAATTACTTAAGACCTACAGGCAACCTCCCAGCACCCAGCCTGCACACGCGTCAGCGCCTTATTGCACCACACGTCAACTTGCAGCAAAAAGAATCCCTCAGCTTCATAGCTCAGCTTGGCTGCGCCTAGTCCTTAGGCTTAAAATGCTCAGTTTTGGAATTATGACACCGACCCCTACGTTTTTTACCCTCCCAAAGCTGATTTGACCATAATTAAGATAAATAAGGTTAATATGATGCATTATTTCATGAATTCAAATTATACTACATTATAAATATGAAATATTCATAAGTAAGATAGATAAGGGCAGTATGATGCACTATTTCATGAATTCAAGTTAAACTACACTAATGTGAAATGTTAATGAAATGAACGCTCTGATAGGAAACCCACCGATAACGTTTGGAGCAACTTCGAGGAACGAAAACTTAGCAAATTTGAAAGTAGAGAAATGCCAGCTGAGGCCAACCAAGTAAGTAACCTTACTATAGGATAGGCTAAGTTTGATGTATGACAAAACGTGCCTAGTTGCACTGACATGTGTCCTTTATGCTTTATTAATATAATGTAGGACATATATTGTATGATGTATTGATTGACGATGCATGCTAAAATGATGCTCATAGTTCACATCACCATTTATTGTAATTAAATTCGAAAGGTAAAAGATCTCATAAGTTCATATCATTTGATGCTAAATAAAGATATTTTTAAACAAAAACACCACCCCCCAACCATGGTGGTAGTAGTACATGTTATCCATTTTAACAAATGCTTATTAACAATAATTTGAATTGTGTCAAAAGTGGGATTTGAACCCATACCCTCTCACGAGGACCAAAACTTGAGTTTGGCACCTTAGACCACTCGGCCATCCTGACTACCAATTAATAGATCCCACATTGGTTGGAGAGGGGAATGAACCATTCCTTATAAGGGCGTGGAAACCTTTCGCTCATAGACGTGTTTTAAAACTTTGAGACTAACGGCGATCCATAACAGGCCAAAATGGAAGATATCTGCTAGTGGTTGGAGAGGGTAAGGAAGCATTTCTTTTAAGGGTGTGGAATAATCTTCCTAGTAGACATATTTTGAAACCGTGAGGCTGATGGTGATACGTAATGCGCCAAAGTGGACAATATCTGCTAGCGATGGTCTTGAACTATTACAAATGGTATCATAGCTAGTCACCAACAGTGTGCCAGCGAAGACGCTAGGCCCCCAAGGGGGTGGAATGTAAGATCCCAGATCGATTAGAGAGAAGATGAAACATTTCTTATAAGAGTGGAAACCTCTCCCTAGTAGACTGTCAACGAGGACACTGGTAAACCTCTCCATAGTAGATGCGTTTCAAAACTGTGAAGCTGACGACTATACGTAACGAGCCAAAGCAGACAACATCTTGTGGGCTCGAAAAATTTTAATTACCTGGCTGGAATAGCTCAATTGGTTAGAGCGTGTGGCCCTTAACCACAAGGTTGGAAGGTATTTGAAGCATATTGACAATCCCTATAAATATGTTGAACACGTTCTTGGATAGCGTCAATCGGATAAATCCTAAGACATGTCGATCCTTGAGCTACCATTGCTTCATGGTCATGGTATCTAGCTTTACCCCCAACAAGGGTGTGTGGCTTTACCTCCAACAAGGGTTCGTGAAGACTCCATAACCTAGAACTCACACCTACAATGACCCCAACAAGGGTGTGTGGAAATTTCTCCCTGGTAGATTGCCATCGAGAACGCTAGGAAACCTCTCCATAGTAGGGTGCATTTTAAAATCGAGAGATTGACGGCGATACGTAACGAGCCAAAGTAGACATCATCTACTAGTGTTGGGTTCGGACAATTTTAAATAACTGGCTGGAATAGCCTAGTTGGTTAGAGCGTGCGGCTTACCACAAGGTCGGAGGTTCCAAACCCCCCTCCCTTTATAGCTTTTACTTGATATCCTATAATGACCAAACTCGACGTTGAAACGCTTGGTTCACGACACAAAAAAGACCATCGACGATCCAACATACACTAGAGGGTAAGCTTTATATGCTTGAATAACGTGTGTAAATCGCGTTGAGTCGGGCGAATAAGACGAATCCGTTGGGTCTAGATCTGAATCATCTAGGTCAAACTAAAACCCACAACCCATTGCCAATCCATTGGTTCGGTCCGACACACGCTCACGACCGAATTATAATAGCTAACCCAACCCAACGTTTGTAGCCCAGCATCTATGCCGCGACCCAGTAATCGTCCCTTGAACCAATTTAGCTTGCACAAGGGTCAGTGCCTTATTGCGCCACACGTCAACTTATAGTAAAAAGAACCCCTCGACTAACGACAACCGGTAACGTTTGGAGCAATTTTGAGGAACGAAAGCTTAGCAAATCAGAAAGTAAAGAAATGTCGGCTAAGGCCAACCAAGTAAATAGGCTTACTATAGGATAGACACTAGGCACGTGTCCTTTATTCTTTATTAATATGATTTTTGATATATGATGTATGATGATGTGTATGAGTTATATGATGACGTTTGATGATGTTTTGCGATGATTATGATGTGACGATGTATGCTAAAATGATGATCATAGTTTAGCTTTTTTCTTGACTTTCTTTTGCTTATTATTTATATTGTGTCAAAAGGAGAATTTGAACCCATGCCCTCTTACGAGGACCATAACTTGAGTCTAGCACATTAGACCACTCAGCCATCATAACAACTTTTTAATAGATTCCATATCAGTTGGGGAGGGGAATGAATCATTCCTTATATGGTTGTGGAAACCTCTCTCTAATAGACGCATTTCTTTTAAGGGTGTGGAATAATCTTCCTAGTAGACACATTTTAAAACCGTGAGGCTGATGGTGATACGTAATGCACCAAAGTGGAAAATATCCGCTAGCGATGGTCTTGAGCTGTTACAAATGGTATCATAACTAGTCACCAGGTAGTGTGCCAGCGAAGACGCTGGTCCCCCAAGGGGGTGGATTGTAAGATCCCAGATCGGTTAGAGAGAAGATGAAACATTTATTATAAGAGTGTGGAAACCTCTCCCTAGTAGACTTCCAACGAGGACGCTGGAAAACCTCTGCATAGTAGATGCGTTTATAAACCGTGAGGCTGATGGTTATACGTAACAAGCCAAAGTAGACAATATCTACTAGTAGTTGTCTCAGAAAATTTTAATCAACTAGCTGGAATAGCTCAGTTGGTTAGAGCGTGTGGCTGTTAACCACAAGGTCGTAGGTTCAAACCCTCCTTCTAGCGATGGCAATCAAGTGTTCCTTACGATTTACTGAGTATCCAACTTTTACCCCCAACAAGGGGTCGGAGGTTCAAACCCTTGCTGCTAGATCCTAATTAAGTGTTCCTTACAATATAAACAACTTGATCACTAAATTTTACATGTGAGTTCGGGTGTCCTATGCTCATTGCATAAGATCAGACCATGAAGAAAATCACTCACTTTATAATGTCGTTTACTATTGAAACTTTTTTTTTTCATTCGGTGACCTAGGTAACTCGATCTTAATCCTGAGTTTACTATGAACTCCTGTTTATTTGGAATTATTCTTAGATTTACATGAGTGAGAGTTTCTCGAGTTCGCCGACTCAATAAGCCTCCCATTTCATGGGTAAGACTAGGTGAATAGCTGGGGACATAGGGTGCAAGATGGAATTCACTCCTACCCGCTTTTAGGGATAGTAGAGAGGTCCCCCTGTTAGCTTATATTAGACTAAACCATAGAACAGTGTGACGAGTGAGTTCGAATTCAAATTAGGGAATATGCTCTAAATATATACACTATATTTAATCACATTTTTGTTTTAATTGGGAATTAAAGAAAAACAGAGAATGGGAGATATTTAAATAAGATTTAAATATTTTAATTATGAATAGGGATTCATAATCAATATGTGCTGGAATTGATTCCGGTTGACATTTGAATTAATGTTAAATATTTATTAAATTGTTTAATTAATCCTTTAATATTACTTTAATTTGAAATTAATTATTTAAATTAATTGTTGAATTAAAATGGAGAAAGTCAATATGTTGACTTCACTCAATGTAAAAATCCATGTACGAGTGAGTGTCAATATATGGTTTAACCAAACTTGCATGTTTGCCACATAATCGAACAAATTTGAGTGGAATTTTGAGTGTCAAAATTTGGTAATCTCAAATTTGCATGAGCATTTAAATATGACTCTATAAATGGAGTCACGGTACATGAAACCTTCTTGGAAAAAAACCTTCACAAAATCCATCACAAACTCTCTCTTCACATATATTAAATCCCTTCCTAGTTTAGTCACTCACCGAATTCCACAATCTCGTTCTAAGGCCGAAGAATAGTAGGAAAGATACTAGTAGTGGTTTGAAATCGGTTCGTGAGGAAAAACAAATTTGAACTACAAAAGGTTAGTACTCAAACTCCTTTGAGTTCTAATGCTTATGAACATGATAACTAATTTACTATAATTGATGTACTTAGAGTGCCTAAGATCCAAATTGCTTCTGCATGTGTTGTATTAACACCATCTTTGAGTTCTAATGCTTATGAACATGCTAGCTAATTTACTATAATCGATGTACTTAGAGTGTCTAAGATCCAAATTGCTTTCGCTTGTGTTGTATTAACACCATCAAGAAATAGCAGCAGAGAGAAGAGAGATGAAAACTAGAAAATCGCGTTGAGTCGGGCGAAGAAGACGAATCCGTCGAATCTAGATTCGAATCCGGATCTGGGTCAGACTCTAACCTACAACCCACTGCCAATCCATTTGTTCAGTCCAACACACGCTCACGGCACAATTATAATAGCCAAGCCAACCCAATGTCTGCAGCCTAGCTCAGTGGCCCAGCACCCGAGATCCCACGTCTGCCCATCCAACCCACAACGTCTGTAGCCCAAAACCTGACAGTCGATGGCGAAGCCAATTACCTAAGACCCACCTGCAATAGCCCAGCACCCATGTCGCAGCCCAGCAATCGTCCCTTGACCCGTGCCACGACCCAATTTAGCCTGCACACGCATCAGCTTCTTATTGCGCCACACGTCAACTTGCAGCAAAAAGAACGACTCGGCTTCATAGCACAGCTTTGTTGTGGGTATTCCTTACGTTTAAAATGCTCAGTTTCGCAATTATGACACCAACCCCTACGTTTTTTACCCTCCCGAAGCTGATTTGACCATAATTAAGATAAATAAGGGCAGTATGATGCACTATTTCATGAATTCAAGTTAAACTACATTATAAATGTGAAATGTTAATGAAATGAAATGAACGCTCTAATAGGAAACGACAACCGGTAACCTTTGGAGCAACTTCGAGGAACGAAAGCTTAGCAAATCTAAAAGTAGAGAAATGCCCGCTAAGGCCAACAAACCAAGTAAGTAGCCTTACTGTTTTGTTCACTCTCTTTTGCTTATTATTTATATGGAAACATCACCATGTATTGTAATTAAATTCGAAAAGGAAAAAAAAAAGATCTCAAAAGAAGTTCATATCATTTTATGATATAACCCTCCCCCAACCATGATAGTAGTAGATGTTATTCAATTTCACTAGCCATTAGACTAACACACAATAATCTGAATTTTGTCAGAAGGGGAATTTGAAGCCACGCTTCTTACGAGGACCAGAACTTGAGTCTGGCGCCTTTGACTACTCGGCCATCCTGACTACTTTTTAATAGATCCTACACTGGTTGGAAAGGGGAATGAATCATTCCTTGTAAGGGTGTGAAAACCTCTCCCTAATAGACGCATTTTAAAACTGTGAGGCTGACGACGATCCATAACAGGGCAAAATGGAAGATATCTGCTAGCGATTGGAGAGGGTGAGGAAGCATTTCTTTTAAGGGTGTGAAAAAATCTTCCTCGTAGACGCATTTTAAAACCGTGAGGCTGGTGGTGATACGTAATGCACCAAAGTGGACAATATCTGCTAACGGTGGGCTTAAGATGTTACAAATGATATCATAGCTAGTCATCAGGCGGTGTGTCAGCGAAGACGCTGGCCCCCAAGGGGGTGGATTGTGAGATTCCAGATCGATTGGAGAGAAGATGAAAAATTTCTTATAAGGGTGTGGAGATCTCTCCCTAGTAGACTGCCAGCGAGGAATCTGGAAAACCTCTCTATAGTAGGTGCGTTTTAAAATCGTGAGGCTGACGACGATACGTAACGAGCCAAAGCAGACAACATCTACTAGTGGTGAGCTCGGACAATTTTAAATAACTGGTTGGAATAGGTCAAATGGTTAGAGTGTGTGTCTCTTAACCATAAGGTCAGAGGTTCAAACTCTCACTAGTGATGGCAATCGTTATCTATTGTTCAGGTTCAAACCTTCCTTCATTTCCATACTGATTCGTGAAGATTTTTATGGAAATCGGATCATGGAACTTCTCAATTCCAATCTTTGAATATATTAAAAAACGTCCATAAATCTTCACAGATCGTGGCTTCTCAATTCCAATCTTTGAACTTTTCATCTTCATTTTGCCTAGCTCTGATACCAGTTGTTAGGATCGCACACCAACGCGTTCCACCACAGGAGTTCATGAAGATCAATTCCAATCTTTGAACTTTCCATCTTCACAGATCGTGGAAAATTTCGCCTAGCTCTGATACTAGTTGTTAGGATCACATGGCAACGCATTTCCACCACAGGAGTTTGTGAAGATCAATTCCAATCTTTGAACTTTCCATCTTCACAGATCGTGGCAAATTTCGCCTAGCTGTGATACCAAATGTTAGGATCGCATGGCAACGCACACACTCAATCTAAAATAAAATGCAAGACTACTAGTTGTTAGGATCGCACGACAATACATTCCACCACTGCTTCGTGTTCATGTTACCCCAACAGGGGTTCGTGAAGATCTTTTTGGTAAAAATAATCTTCAATCTCCATCTTCCATAAACCAAAATCAGATCGCTTCGTGTTCATGATATCATGCTTTACCCCAACAAGGGTTCATGAAGATCTTTCTAGTAGAAATAATCTTCAATCTCCATCTTCCATAAACCGAAATCAGATCGCTTCGTGTTCATGATATCATGCTTTACCCCCAACAGGGGTTCGTGAAGATCTTTCTGGTAAAAATAATCGGATCTATCGAACTTATCAATTCCAATCTTTGAACTTTCCATCTTCACAGATCGTGGCAAATTTCGCCTAGCTCTGATACCAGTTGTTAGGATCGCACGACAACGCACACACTCGATCTACAAGAAAATGCAAGACTCTGACTAATATATTTATATAGTTTAGTTTAGTTTACTATATATAGTTTTACCACATATAACTATTTACTATATATAACTATCAACACTCTTTACTATAGATTCATTATATTAGATAATGCACTTTTTGTTCCTGAAATGAAAAGAAATCTAATATCTATCTCTTATTTATTAGAACAATTGTATAAAGTATCTTTTGAAATCAATGAAGTGTTCATTTGCAAAAGAGGTATACATATTTGTTCTGCAAAACTAGAAAACAACTTATATATGTTAAAACCGAGCGAAACAAAAGCTATTTTAAATACTGAGATGTTTAAAACAGCTGAAACTCAAAATAAACGACAAAAGATTTCTCCTAATACCTATCTTTGGCACTTAAGACTAGGCCACATTAATCTCAATAGGATTGAGAGATTGGTTAAAAGAGGACTTCTAAATAAGTTAGAAGACAATTCTTTACCTCCATGTGAGTCTTGTCTTGAGGGTAAAATGACTAAACGATCATTTTGCGAAAAACGTTATAGAGCCAAAGAAACCTTAGAACTCGTGCATACAGATCTCTGTGGTCCAATGAATGTCAAAGCACGAGGAGGGTATGAATATTTCATCAGTTTTATTGATGATTATTCAAGGTATGACTATCTTTACCTAATGCATCACAAGTCCGAAGCTCTTGAAAAATTCAGAGAGTATAAGACTGAGGTTCAGAATCTATTAGGTAAAACTATTAAAACACTTCGATTAGATCGAGGAGGAGAGTACATGGATTTAAGATTTCAGGACTATATGATAGAACATGGAATAAGGTCTCAACTCTCAGCCCCTGGTATGCCTCAACAAAATGGTGTATCAGAAAGGAGAAATAGAACTCTATTAGACATGGTTCGGTCTATGATGAGTTTCGCTCAATTACCCGATCCGTTTTGGGGATATGCAGTGGAGACTGCTACATACATTTTGAACATGGTTCCTACTAAGAGTGTTTCAGAAACACCTTATGAGTTATGGAAAGGGCGTAAAGGTAGTTTACGTCACTTCAGAATTTGGGGATGTCCAGCACATGTGTTGTTGCAAAATCCCAAGAAATTAGAACGTCGTTCAAAATTATGTCTATTCGTAGGATACCCCAAAGAGACGAAAGGTGGTTTGTTTTATGATCCTCAAGAAAATAGAGTGTTTGTATCAACGAACGCTACATTCTTAGAGGAAGACCACGTAAGAAATCATCAACCTCGTAGCAAACTAGTATTAAGTGAGATTTCTAAAGAAGCTACTGATAAAACAACAAGAGTTGTTGATCAAGCTGGTCCTTCAACCAGAGTTGTTGATGGAGGTGACACTTCTGGTCAATCACATCCTTCTCAAGAGTTGAGAATGCCTCGACGTAGTGGGAGGGTTATAACTCAACCCGATCGTTACTTGGGTTTGGCAGAAACTCAAGTCATCATACCTGATGATGGCGTTGAGGATCCATTGACCTATAAACAGGCAATGAATGATGAGGATAGAGATCAGTGGATTAAAGCCATGAATCTTGAAATGGAGTCAATGTACTTCAATTCAGTCTGGGAACTTGTAGATCAACCGGATGGGGTAAAACCTATTGGTTGCAAATGGATCTATAAGAGGAAACGAGACCAAATCGGTAAGGTACAGACCTTTAAAGCACGACTAGTAGCAAAGGGTTATACCCAAAGAGAGGGGGTGGACTATGAAGAAACCTTCTCTCCTGTTGCTATGCTTAAATCAATAAGAATACTCTTGTCTATTGCCACATTTTATGATTATGAAATTTGGCAAATGGATGTTAAGACAGCTTTTCTAAACGGCAATCTTGAAGAGAGTATCTATATGGCTCAACCAGAGGGGTTCATTGAACAGGATCACGAGCAAAGGGTTTGCAAGCTTAAAAGATCCATTTATGGGTTGAAGCAAGCATCTCGATCCTAGAATATAAAGTTTGATACTGCGATCAAATCTTATGGCTTTAAACAGAATGTTGACGAACCTTGTGTTTATAAAAGGATAGTCAACTCTACAGTAGCTTTCCTGGTGTTGTACGTTGACGATATCCTACTCATTGGAAATGATGTGGGATTTCTGACTGACATTAAGCATTGGCTAGCGACACAATTCCAAATGAAAGATTTGGGAGAGGCTCAGTTTGTTCTTGGAATCCAAATTGTTCGGAATCACAAGAACAAAACACTAGCATTGTCTCAAGCATCGTACATCGACAAAATGTTGATTCGATATAAGATGCAGGACTCCAAGAAAGGATTATTACCTTTTAGGCATGGAGTTCATTTGTCGAAGGAAAAAAGTCCTAAGACACCTCAAGAAGTTGAGGATATGAAACACATTCCCTATGCATCAGCGGTCGGTAGTCTGATGTATGCCATGCTATGTACCCGACCCGACATATGCTATGCTGTGGGAATTGTCAGCAGATATCAGTCCAATCCGAGACGTGCTCATTGGACTGCCGTTAAGAATATCCTCAAGTATCTTAGGAGAACGAGGGGCTATATGTTAATGTACGGTGCTAAGGATCTGATCCTTACAGGGTACACTGACTCAGATTTTCAGACCGATGTAGATTCGAGGAAATCGACATCAGGATCTGTCTTCACTCTGAACGGAGGAGCAATAATATGGAGAAGCATAAAGCAAGGTTGCATTGCTGATTCCACCATGGAGGCTGAGTATGTTGCTGCTTGTGAAGCAGCGAAAGAATCTGTATGGCTTAGAAAGTTCTTAACTGATTTGGAAGTCGTTCCAAATATGCATCTTCCCGTCACTCTTTATTGTGATAACAGTGGAGCAGTTGCAAATTCAAAAGAACCAAGAAGCCATAAGCGAGGAAAACATATTGAGCGCAAATATCATCTCATAAGGGAGATTGTGCAACGAGGAGATGTGATCGTCACACAGATAGCTTCAGAGCACAACATTGCTGATCCATTTACAAAGCCCCTCACGGCTAAAGTGTTTGAAGGGCACCTAGTGAGTCTAGGACTACGAGTTATGTAATTTAGGGCAAGTGGGAGAAAAGGCATCAGTATGTGATGCCCTAGTTTATTGTATTTCTCTCTACTCAACGTTATAAAACCCAACTAGAGTTTTAGTCCAAGTGGGAGTTTGTTGGGTTTTATGTCCTAAAACTCATAGTTTGTAAACAAAGATATATTCTATTTTCAATAAAGTTATTATTGATGTTTATTCAGTAAAAATTGTTATTGAATAAAGTGAACTTTACGATCATTAATCTAAATCCAATAAACTAAGAACACTCTGGCTATAGTATGATTACTTGAATTATATGTAGAGACATAAGAGTGGATCAAGTTCAAGTATATAGTCAAAATGATCTATAGTATAAGGATAAGGCTGAGTACCTTATTCTGGGGACACTATGGATGCGGCCCACTTTTGTATATGATATAAACAATGTGATCACTAAATTGTGCATGTGGAGACATGTGAGTGGGGGCGTCCTATGCAATGAGTATTGCATAAGATCGGACCATGAAGAAAACCACTCTCACTTTATAAAGTCGTTTACTATTGAGACTGATTTTCTTTTCATTCGATAACCTAGGTAACTCGGTTTTAATCCTGAGCTAACCATGAACTCCTGTTTATTCGGAATTATCCTTAGATTTGCATGGGTGAGAGTGGCTCTAGTTCGCCGACTCAACAGGCCTCCCATTTCAGGGGTAAGACTGGGTGAATGGCTGGGGACGTGGGGTGCAAGACGGAATTCACTCCTACCCACTTTTAGGGATAGAAGAAAGGTAGTTCCCTTAAGCACTGACTCTAGGTCTTGAACAAGGGGCCCCACCCTCTCATTGGCCTGAGAGGGATTCGGTTTACTGGTTGGACCACAAACCAATTGTTCATTAGAGGATCAGTGAGACATAAGGAACAAGAAGTAACTTCAGGGGTAAAATGGTAAATTGACCCAGCTCTAGTTACGAACAACCTGTGAAGGATTGACTTACTAATCATGGTTATATCAGATGGACAGAAATATATCTATAGTGAGGGGAGTGCAACTACTAGGCTATAGTGGAGTGTCCTAGTAGTTAACGAATGTTGGTTAACCAGGTTAATGAGTTTAATCGGTTAATCTTGGATCGTTGGAGCCCATGATCTATAGGTCCATTAGGTCCCTCTGCTAGCTCATATCGGACTAAACCATAGAACAGTGTGACGAGTGAGTTCGAAGTGTTCGAATTCAAATTAGGGAATATGCGTTACATATATACGATATATTTAACCGCAATTTTGTTTTATTTACGAATTAAACGAAAAGAGAGAATCTGAGATATTTAAATAAGATTTAAATATCTTAATCAATTATGTGTCGGAATTGATTGGGATTGGCATTTGAATTAATATTAAATATTAATTAAATAGTTTAATTAATCATTTAATGTTACTTTAATTTGAAATTCATTATTCAAATTAATTGTTGAATTAAAATGAAGAAAGTCAAAATGTTGACTTTCATCTAATAGAAAAATCCATGTTAGTGGAATTTTGAGGTATCAAAATTTGGTTTAACCAAACTTGCATGTTTGCAAAATAAACCCCACAAGTTTGAGTGGAATTTTGAGTGTCAAAATTTGGTTAACTCAAACATGCATGCTTGCCACATAATCCCAAACATTTGAGTGGAAATTTAAGTGTCAAAATTTGGTGATCTCAAGTTTGCATGAACATGCAAACTTGACTCTTTAAATAGAGTGATCATGATACTTGGAGGGGATTCTTCATCTTGATGAAAAACCTTGAGAAAAACTTCTCACAAACACTCTCTTTCACATATACAAAATCCCTCCCAAGTTTAGTCACTCACCGGATTCCACAATCCCGTTCTAAGGCCGGAGGATAGTGGAGAAGACACTAGTGGTGGTTCGAAACCGATTCGTGAGGCAAAAGGAGTTTAAACTACAAAAGGTTAGTATTTAAACTCATTAAGTTTTAATACTTATGAACGTGCTAGTAATTTACAATAATTGATGTTCTAAAAGTGCCTGAGATCCAAATTGCTTCCGCATGTGTTATATTAACACCAACATCTACAAGCCACGAGATTTCGTGGAAAAGAAGCAGAGAGTCCAACAAAGAGTTAGAGGAGGAAAACGATGAGCAAAAACGTCGAAAATAGCTGTAGAGAGGAGAGAGATGAAAAATAGAAAATCGCACTGAGTCGGTCGAAGAAGACAAATAAGTCGGATCCAAATACGATCTGGATTTGGGTCAGATTCAAACCCACAACCCACTGCCAATCCATTGGTTCGGCCCAACACACACTCATGACCCAATTATAATAGCCAACCCAACCAAACGTCTGCAGCCTAGCTTAACAACCGCACCAACGATCTCTTGTCTTCCAATCCAACCCGCAACGCTTAAAGCACAAAACCTGACAGTCCATGGCGAAGCCCAATTACCTAAGACCCACCTGCAATAGCCCAGCACCCATGTCGCGACCCAACAATCGACACTAGACAACGCCTCGACCCAATTTAGCCTGCACACGCATCAGCGCCTTATTGCACCACACGTCAACTAGCAGCAAAAACAACAGCACCAACGATCTCTTGTCTGCCAATCCAACCTGCAACGCCTACAGCACAAAACCTAACAGTCCATGGCGAAGCCCAATTACCTAAGACTCACCTGCAATAGTCCAGCACCCATGCCGCGACCCAACAATCAACACTTGACCCACGCCTCGACCCAATTTAGCCTGCACACGCGTCAGCGCTTTATTGCGCCACACATCAACTAGTAGCAAAAAGAACAACACCAACGATCTCTTGTCTGCCAATCCAACCTGCAACGCCTACAGCACAAAACCTAACAGTCCATGGCGAAGCCCAATTACCTAAGACCCACCTGCAATAGCCCAACACCCATGCCGCGACCCAACAATCGACACTTGGCCCGCGCCTCGACCTAATTTAGCCTGCACACGCGTCAGCGCCTTATTGCGCCACACGTCAACTAGCAGCAAAAAGAACCCCTCGGCTTCATAGCTCAACTTGGTTGCGCATATTCTTTAGGCTTACAACGCTCGGTTTGGCA
>NW_019268588.1:918106-955332 GCF_002738365.1 Cucurbita moschata | reverse complement strand
TTTTTTTTTTTTTTTTTTTTTTTTTTTTTTTTTTTTTTTTTTTTTTTTTTTTTGGACGTTACAATAACTAGCCACGGTGTAAATATAACCTTAAAATACATCCATAACTCTAGATTATTATCCACCCAAAATTTGTAACAATTCAAGAATAAATAAAAGTTTGATTCTTCTTTAATCTGATATGAATTCGAACTTCTTCTGATAATTTGAACAACATTTTCTTCAAATCTTTCTCGAAGTTCATATCACCAACTTTTTACATGCTCGTTCATTTAAAAATCATCATCTTTTATTTTTCTCGTCATTTTTTCACAGTTTTTCGAGTGAAAGTAACTTTATTTTGAGTAATAAGGTGAAGGGTTTTAAATTGGATAAGAAAGTTGATTGGCTTTCCCTCATTCTCTTTTAATGGCACATCAAATTCAATATCTTTTTAATGGTTTTATTCCTTTTATTCTTTTTATCTTGTTTGGTGATGAACTAGTTCTCTCTTTTTTGGTTGTGAAAGATTCTATTTCTAGTCCTTTTAAAGCTCATAAATGGCATATATACCTTTTCTATGCCTAACCCGCCTTTTTAGTTTCGAGTCGAATTAGTGGTTTAGGTTCGTCTTAGTATTTATCTTTATTAAAATGTTTCAATCGAACTTTTGGAATTTTGAACTTCTGATATAATATGTTCTTAGTGTTTAAAATTGTTAGTCAACTGTGTGGCGTGATTTGATGTAACGTACTTATAAACCGTGACTTTGACGCAATGTAAAAATGAAATGCACGCAGACATTTTTTTTTTTTTTTAATAAAAATTATAATTATAAATGTTGTTTCTATTTATGAGCTTCTTTGTCTTTGTTATCTACTTTGTAACGACATACCTTTCAAATCAATGGAAGAGATATTACTTATAAATAAATATAAAAGGAGCGGATTTGAAAAGGAAATTCAATATGAAAAATCTGAAATAAGTTTAGAGTTCCCGTAAAACAAACATATTGTATTTAAAATTTGATAAATTCACATAAAATCATGTTTGAGCAACAGAAAGTAGGTCGAGTTTCTAAACTTGTGATTCCGATCAAGATAGCTTGATCAATACTACTCGAATGACTTTAGCATGCAAATCTAACCCAAGAAATGCAAGAGAACAAGTTCATCATATCATCTCCTATATATAGAAAGAATCTTTTCGTGCTGTTTCTTGCCCAATTCTTCTAGATATTCTGTCATCCATATCATCTTCTTTCTAGCTTCAGCTATTGCCATGTACTCAGCCCCAATAGATGAAAGAGCAACGCATTTCTGAAACCTAGACATCCTATCATTTGTCTTGCTCCCACTCGGTTGTATCCTCCAACTGTAGGGTCTTATCAAAGAACTCTGGTTCCCCTTCATTAGTTAGCAAAAAGTAGTGTAATGAAAGTACATAGCTATCTGGTACTCTTATAGCTTTGGATGATCTTTTCAACACCTGTTCAGATGTCACTTGCTCCACCTCTGGTTCCTTAACAACAGTCTTAGGAGTTTCTTGAGTATCTGATACAACATCACTAAGTGAATTTTTCTGCAGCTCAACCTCAACTCCCACTTGTTTCTTTGTCCTTGTACAAGACATTTTAATCAAGTCACATCACAATGTCTTAAGATTTTTCTATTCTTATCATCCCAAAACCTATACCCAAACATGTCAAAGTCATAGCCTATGAAGTAGCACTTCACAGCCTTAACATCAAGTTTGTCTCTCTTCTCTAAATCAACGTGAAAATACGCGTACAACCGAAAGTTCTAAATTGTGAGTGCTTGAGTTCTATTCATGTCCATACTTCTTCGGGAAATTTGAACTCCAAGGGTATTAACAGCTCTCTATTGATCAAATAAGTTGTGTGTTCACAGAATCAGCACAGATTTTATGCCCACTCATTCAACGTTCTATTCATCCTTTTAGTAGCACCATTGTCTTGCTTGAGATTTCTAGAGATGAAAACCTTGACAAGGGCGGATGGGTATTTATAGTAGAGGCTAGACAATTTATTTCTCAAATACCTCAATATTTTCGCTAAAACACTTCGTATAAAATAATTTCACTAAAATACGTAGACAATTGGCTCATACAATTATTAGGTTATACCTAATTAAACTAGCGATGATATTTTAACAATAACCAACTATAATTATGTTTGTCACGTTTCGTCAATGGATCAAAAGTTTAGGTAACATTTTGAAAAGTTAAAGAAGACTTCAGAGATATATGCATAGAAATTTAGAGTTAAATTAATTTATTATTAGTTATTTAATATGAGCTTTTGTCGTTTAGAATTGAATGTAGTTTATTTATTAATCGATTCGTATGATAAATTAAAATTGAGAAAAATATCCGAAATTTCTCTTGCACTTGAAATTATATCAATTTTGACACCATGTCTACCCTCAGAGGTGTGAATAAATCTGAAAATATTATTACTCAAGAAAGAATTTAAGAATGAGAAAAAGAATTGAGATCAAGTTCAATTTTCATTGATATTCATAACTTATATCAACTAATACGTACAAAATATAAATTAACTAAATCTTGACAATAAAATAAAATATACTCCAAATCAAATCATAAAATCATAAAGAGAAAAAAATATTAACTAATTACTAATATTCAGATATATTTTATAACTAATATATTCTCCAAATATTAGCTGATTATGAATATTTTGACTAATTCAAATTAAATAAGTTGTACTAAATTTTGACAAATTTGAAAGAGGATCCAGTGTTTCTTGGTCGTGAATATCTGAATAGGACGAACCACTCCCAAAACAATTAGAATTAAGCTCGTTGAACTGGAATGTGTATTGTCCATATAGGGGATCTTTCAATGAAGAAGATGGGACCTAAGACCAAGACAAGGTCTATCTATTTTATTTAGTTATTCAGTTAAACCAACTATTCCTTATCTTATTGTAACAGATAGCAACAAACATTTCATACCGAAAAACTTAAATTTTATCAAAATGCACCTCAATTACAATATTTAAACTTAAAAATTTTATCATCATTAAAAGAAAAATCAACTTGTGGAGAAAACCGAAATTAAAACTCTTTTTTTTAGAGAAAATTTGTGAGTTTTTAAATGTAATTCAATTTGTTATTGTTTTTTTAATTTACTTATGCAAAACTAAATTTAATTGTATTTTTGTTAGGGCTAAAATTAATAAATTTTAATAATATCTTTAAACTAAAAAAAAAAAATTAAAAATAACTTTATCATTCATTTTAAATCTAAAATGTTAATATTTAAGAGTAAAAATATTTTTTAACTTACAAAAGTGCTCAAAAAATAGCGTTGAACTTTATTTAAAATTAAAAAAAATATACTTATCATTAATATTTTTTTAAAAAAATATTTATAAATGTTAAAAGTATTTTCAAAATGAAGCATTACAATCGGAAACTAATAATAAATATTTTTAGAAAATATTAAAAGATTTAAGGAATTTTAGGTATTTTTTTAATTTAGTGGAAGTAGATAATGAGTTGAAATGGAAAGTTGAGAAATACTTAATTTGCTGATTTTTAAATAATAATTTTCCATTAATCATTGATGAAGAAAGACAGTGAATAATGAACATTAAAAAGAATAGTAAGTATAAATAAAAGGTTTTAAATTAAAATAATTGATTATAATTGGAGGTTCGGAAGCAACATAGTGAGTATATATATTATAATATGATTACCTAAGTAAAGTAAAATCAGTTTTAATCAATGGTATTGCACATACTCTGACCTCAAAGCCTGTTGGTACAATGGAGCCTGCAATAACACCACAACTAAATCAACCCAAACTAATTGGCCATAATTGAACGAAAACTAAAATCAAATGAGGCTTCGGGTTTGTATAGAACAAGTATAGAACAAGTATTCAGGTAGAAGGTGATAACCCTAATGAATCGACCCTGAAACAAAGAATGTATTGAAAAATTAAAATGTGATAATCTAATGAATCGACATCGACCCTGTAACTAAGAGTGTAGAACAAGTATTTGAGTAGAAAGTGATCACACTAATGAATCGACCCCGGAAGAGAGAGGGTAGAAGTATTCGGATGGAAGGTGACGACCCTAATGAATCAACTCTAAAATAGAGAGAATAGAACAAATATTCAGTAGAAGGTGATAACTCTAATGAATCGGTCCGAAAACAGAGAGAATAGAACAAGCATGTGATAACCTTGATCAATCGACCATGAAATAGAGAGAGCAGTTCTTAGAACAAATATCAACCAAAACACTATTTTGTTGTTCTAATGGGCTCTCTTATTCAAGTGTGTTAGAAGAGTCAAACATGAGCAAATGAGGGAGTTCAAAAAGCAAACGAGACACCATTCTAACAGTTCTATAGCCATATTCGAAGCACCAAGGGAAAGATCTTGAGGTAAATGTACTAAGAGCAGTTCTATCGAGTACAAGAATCGAGTGAAGCTCACAAACATTCTAAGGAAAGGTAAAGAATCCGGTGGAGGTCGAAGTGATCGACTTAGTTGAAGTTCACACGTCCTTTGTCTAATCCTTTTTGTAGCTACTCTATTTTTTATAAGATAAAGCAGAACTTGTATAGTGTAAAGATCGTATGCGTACCCGGTAAGTAGTATGAGCGTGCAGCATCCCTGCATATGGCCAAGGCACATTGGCCATGGTTCTAGATATCTGATTCAATCCTGCAGTCTTGATAGGTGAAGGAGAAACATAGCCCAACGAAACCTCGTTCCGAGGTACATGGTAACCAGTAAATGAAGGCGGGATGCTTTGCACGGTAAAAGGAGCAAAATTCATGATCGGAGTCGGATTAATCGGAAGGCTCCTAATATACCTACAAACGAAGGAATAGGTTCTGATTAGTATGCATTTAAACACTCAAGCATTCAGATAATACTACAAAGAACGGATATAATACACTCCATAAGAATGGCACGATGGCACGATGGCACAATGGCCTAGCTGCATATGCGTACATCATCCAAAAACATCTCGAATTCCACATACGTAGTCCAAGTTTGCATTACCTTCCATAGCTCCGATCATAATCCGGGTCACTAAGATCCTTTTCCCTATCTCTTAAAATGGCAACCCGAGAAGTAGCCTCACTCCCGGCATCTTTGATACTCGTATACTTCTCAACTTCATTCACTCTACACCCTTCTCCTCCATCTCCATTTGCCAATATATCTTTCTCCTCAGGGAAGGCATTAGACAATACAGTACTCCCATGTCTACTGAATATTCGAGCACGAGCCTTATCATACTCTTCCATCCTCTGCTCCACAGTCCTACCAAGACATTGCCTAGCCATACCATTGCCAGCATCATCAGATGACTTATTCAACCTCGGTCTAATCGCAATCTTAACGCACCCAAGTTCATCATCAACAGACTGTTTTGCAGGTATTTGAGATAAGCAGATAGGCGGGAATCTAGCTTCACCAGTATTCCTCACCAGAATTCTCCCTTGTCCATCAATGCCATTATCCTGAACCATAGTTTGCAGGCCGTAATGTTGAGCAACACGATGAGCTGCAAGTCGAAGATACGACGTAGGGAAGTGTTGGAACTCAAACACTTGATGTTCTTGATTTTCCAAAAACCTCTGGATATCGAGTTCCATTCGCAGAACTATGGTGACAATTAAACTACAATGAGCAGAGAAAATCTAACAAAAACATAACTCAACGAACAAAAACTTAAAGTAAATGGCCATAAGATCCAAGAGTACTAAGCATAGGGCATCAAAATTGGGGCAAAAACTTAAACCCTTTGTTCAGAAGAAGACCAATAACAGATTAAACCTAAAACATATGATATGAACAGAAACAGAGAAGAATCTAAAATCGAAGTTGAATCAAAATTAAGAGAAGAGAAAATACTGACTGGTTAGACGGTGTCGAGGGTTCTGAAGTGCCTCGACCAAAAAGGGGTCAACCATGGAGAGTTTCTCTTTGAGGGAATCTGGAAGGCCATCAATCGAATCCATCGTTTTCTCTCTCTGAAGACTTTCTCTCACTACCGTAATCAGAGGCTTGAAGCTTCTTCTTCTTCTTCTTCTTCTTCTTCTTCTTCTTCGAGACAGACAGTGAGAGAAATCTCTAGAGAGAGAGAGAGGGGTCTGGATGAATCTTATCCCTACAGAACAACGAAAGGGCTCAACGGCGGAAGGGAAATTGAAATTGAAGAAGGGTTGTTGATTTATAGCAAAAGAAATCCAAATTTTTACTTTCCATATCTGAATTACACAAAATTACCCAAAACAACACAGACCCATTTAATTTCTCCCTCCGGTTTTGGGGTCTGCTTTCATCCCGAGTCAGCCATTGCTTTGGTTGACTTTAGAGACAAATTTTATCCATTAGGTTGACTTCAAATAGTCCGACTTACATCTTGAAACATATTATCTCGTAACCGACATCTTCTTCCATACATTTAACCATACAAAATCGATAGTTTGATGCAAGAATCTAACGAGCGGGTGCAGAGTTTAAAGGCTAATCGAACATTCAATATACAACTCGCATCAATGTGGTATTATGTCAAACTTAATGTTTAAGTCAATACTTAGAACGTAGTAATAACGACGTTTTACCCTCAAAGAGTGGTTGACATTCCTCCCCGACTCAGTTTTAGAGCTCAACCAAGACGTGTACATGTGCCCTTAGAATTATCTTGGGCGTTAAGGACCCAAGCCCATGAGCATTGGATCACTCATTTATGGCTACTTACCCCAAATAAATAATCAATTTATACCCCTAAATCTCCGGAATCGTTCCAATTAAAGCTCTAAACTAATAATTATATCGAACAACAATCCTATCAATTAAAACTAATTTGAAAGGTAGAGTTCGATCCAACAGCCGGGGAATATAAAACAAAAATTTAACTCGATTCGGTTGCATTAAGTGCTGACAAGAACAACGTGCATAATCCTGCAAATCGACCTCAGTTTATGATGTTTAGCTGTCGAGAATCGTTCATACAAGAAACCGAAGCTGAAATTGGAGTATAAACAACATATGTAACGGATATCACTAAAACTAAAAACGAAATCGTTACCCGAAAATGGAACAATCAATCACAAATCAACCAATTGATAATGAGAAACTTAATAAGCTTTGTTACAACAGATGATTAGGCAGATAAAAAAGGATGCCTAAAACAGCTCAACATGATTAGTGAACAAAATAAAAAAAAAAATTGAACAAAATTACATTACAAAGAAGCCAAATTTTCTTCACTCACAACCCATAGTACTATCACACTCCTAAAAAAACCCTGCTTTAAAAAAAATAATAAAAAAAAAAACTCGGGTTTCTAACACGAAGATCAGTTGGTTAGGTTTCACTTCTATACTTGATCATCTGGTCCAGCCAGCATCACCTGTCGAATCGTATGTTTTTTTAAGCTTCAGAACTCATATAGACACGAGAGTTTATGCACAAAAACGGGTTGGGAGAGTTTACCAAGCACAGTGAAATGGAATGGGGTCATAATGAATATGATTCAAAGAAATTACTTACATTGCAGTCGTTGGCGTATTTTCTGGCAAGCATGATTGCGGCGTTTCTTTCTCGCTCTGATTCGAATTTCAACACGAACGATAGTCCCTTCCTTCCTTGCCAGAATAGTGCCTTGGTTGCGGTACTTCGGTCATCTCGAACTCCGCATAGCTAGAGTTGAAGAGGGAGGTGATAAGAATAGACATATTGTCCTCCTTGGGTTTTCCCTTTCGGGTTTCCTCTCAAGGTTTTTTAAAACGCGTCTGCTAAGGAGAGATTTCCACACCCTTATAAAGAATGTTTCGTTCCCCTCTCCAACATGACATAGCTTTGGAAACAGCTATCGAAAGCACGTTTTCACTAAACTCTTATCCCAAAAAGAACCGAAAGAAATCGTCCATTCTTTTCGCTCGGCGTCGTTTTCAATGTTCATAACAATTGATACCCAAGTTGCAAAATAAATAACTTGTTACGATACCTGCATCAAAGACGAATAATTCTCACGTGCCTTCGTTATCCAACCTCTGGAAAGCTTCATTCTCATTTTCCCAACATGAAATACATGAACAGAATGTGATGAATAATCTTGTCCGTTCATCTGGGATATAGTTACCTGCAGATTTAGAATCGAACGAGAATCGATGTTCAGAGAGTCGCCAGCATGATTACCCTCATAATCTAATGTAATTTCATTTATCGCATCGCTTCGCTTCGAGGGAAGAACTCAGTATGCTAAGTACAGGTATAGCATGATCGAACTTTCGGATTACTACGTACAGCCAAGGCCGGGACGAAGTTTACACAAATTTGAAAGTAGACATGCATATATCGGATGTAAATCAGAGAGGATAATCATACATTGAATTCGGAGTTGGATTTTTGCATGAGCGTCTCAACATAAGTTCCGAGTCCTGAAACTGTAGAAGGTGATTTTGTCAGTTTTCCTTAACTCGGCTAGGCCGGGCGAAATATGACTCATAAATGTCAATGAGAAAAACCAACCAGGTTCGATGGGACCGGTTGTCATCAAGTCCACTTTTTGGCCATTGGACACTATTTCCACTTGTAAGGTTCGCCCGACATCGAGAGGTTCCAAGGCATAGATCGACTTGGTCGCACCTGATAAGAACATGAAACTGTTAAGGCAGAAAACAAACTAAACTAATACTAAGAGGAATATGTTAAACCAGGTAATGAACAAAAGGCAAGACAATACAACGAAAAAGTCCACGGTATCGATGTTTTATGATCGAGTACCGTGTGTTCATGAACCTAAATGAGATTGACAAAGCTCCTATTATCCAGCTTGAGTCGAGGTCTAAAACAAAATGTTTACCTGTAATTACTTGCTTCCAGCTGCAATCGGACGACATTCGATACCATTGAATAGAACATTTTGAGAGTGGGGGTGCTGCATCTGAGGCACATTTGATTCTCAAAGATGAACCTAGAGTTTCCGAACCATCCAAGTCGTATAAACTCGACTTGTTCTCTGCAGCCCTTTTGCACATTGTGAGCTGGATAAATAATAAAGGCGAGGTTAGCAACTCGTATGCATCAAAATAATCCAAACGTAAATCCTAATTTCGTAACATGCCTCTCTTTGAAGCTTTGCGGAGATTATAGTTTTTTCTCGAATTGTAGCTCTCAGCGCACGTAGCTCATGTTCCATGCCCATCACCTATGCAAATATAAACACGAGTTTAAATAATAAGTGAATCGAGTGTAAGATGATTAACTTCCCGGTAATTGCATATCCTTATTTGAAATTTTAAGGAGGATCGGAATCTTTGATTTGAAACCGAAACAAACGACCTGATATTCGGATCTACCTTGCTTGGTTGATGCAATAGTTTAATTCTTCTAGCCTCTTGAACTTCATCTACTAGTCCTTCGACGTTCTGTCAATATGATGTAATTTTTATCAACTGATGCTAAAAGTGAATGAAGATTATACAGATAAACTTAATGGCACATATAAAAGGCATCTCTTATATATAAGCTTCCAGTTAATGCAGATCGTACGAGAAAATAAGGGAGAAAACGAGCTGATCGTGCATATATCAATCATATTTTCGGTCATATCGCTCATTTTTATTGCTGATTCTTTACAATGAGCTGATCGTGCATATACCTGTTTTTTCGATTCGTCCAAATTTTTTTCCTGTTCATCAAGAGCTTCCCCAATTCGCTGCACGACAGCTCTTGCGCTCTCAATTTCAGCGCAAGCAAAAGATTTCTCTTGGTTAACCAACCTCTTAGCATCTTCCGAAGCCTAAAGTACACAAAAAAAAAAAGTTATATTAGTTTGGGATTGCTACTAAGAAAATACAAGCCCACCGCTAGCCGATATTGTCTTCTTTTGACTTTTTTTTTCCGGCTTCCTCTCAAGGCTTTTAAAACGCATCTGCTAGGGAGAGATTTCCACACCCTTATAAAGAATGTTTTGTTCCCCTCTCCAACCGATGTGGGATTTCACAATCCACTCCCCCCTTCAGGGCCCAGCTTCCTAGCACACCGCCTCGTGTCCACCCTCCTTTGGGGGGCTCAACCTCCTTGCTGACACATCGTCTCGTATCCACCCCCTTTGGGGCTCAACCTCCTCGCAGGTACATTGCCCGATGTCTGGCTTTGATACCATTCGTAAGAGCTCAAGCTCACCACTAGTAGATATTGTCCTCTTTGGACTTTCCCTTTCGGGCTTCCCCTCAAGGTTTTTAAAACGCATCTGCTAGGGAGAGGTTTCCACACCATTATAAAGAATGTTTCGTTCTCCTCTCCAACCGATGTAGGATCTCACACAAATAATAAATAACTTGACATGTGAAATACGTCAAATGTGGGTCCGATGTGTGAACATGGGACCCACATCTGCAAATATATACTTGGGATAATTGTACAGACAGATCATAAGAATAACATATTGAAGTGATGTAAACATTATCTAAGAATGTGAATCTAATAACCTGTTTGAGAAAGGAAGCCAACTTTTTCACTTCAAACTTCTCTTGAATCAGCTCTCCTTCTTTTTGAGTTAACTTCACAGCTAAAGCTTCCACCTGAACGATTTATGATGGCAAGGAATGCAAAATATTGAGAACACTTACGACAAAGATTACGAGGAAAACAACAAACAATACGAACGACACTTCGTTTCCAAAAGGAAGGATTAAAGTGATCAACGAACTAAAACGGGGAGGGAGATTGTTAATATTAGGCGCTTTATACAACTTTCATGAGCTCAATCGTTATCGAAGAGATCAACAAACTCACCAGTAAAGAACGTGCACCAAAAACAAGAAAAAAGATTGACGATTTTACGTAACAATTTGAACAAATAACAAATATACACCAAGAGAATATCTTTACCCCTATGGCCAGAGAAGTGTTGTGAGTGAAGCTTTCGATATCAAAGTTCAACATGAGCTATAACGATCAATTGGAAATGAAAAGTCATGAGATACGAACCATGGAGATAGCTTTCTCCACATCCTCCTTATTTCGTCCAGCCAATCGACCTTTCAGAAACTCCAAAGCATCACGAAGCTTCTTCAAAATAACATGTCCCTCCAGTGAAGGCACTTCTCTGAGCTTTGCCTGAATCCCAAAGAACATCAATTACAATTCAGTTAAATGAGAGACGCGATATAGAATTGAAAATATAGAAGTGCTTGTCAAAGTAGTTTGAACCTCATCAGACAGCTTAGCAGCAGAGGCCAAGTTCTTGTCAAATTTACAGGCAAGGTCACGAACCGAGAGTCGCTTATGCTGCTCAGACAAGTGTGTAGTTTCCTCTTCGATAACCTCTTTAAGAGAAGGGCCCTGGTTTACATCCTGAGGCTCTTCTAAAATCTGATTGTCAGGTCCTAATTTATATTTCGGAAATTGATTCGAAGCAAAGCTAACATCAACCGAAACTGGCAACATTGCCTCCATGTTCACAGTTTCTTCAAACTCAGGACTAATCTTCGTCATTGATCCAAAATCGATTCTGTATTAAACCAAGGAGATTCACTTTTCATGTAAATCCAATGATGAAAAATAAGAACAATCCAATGCCCCAGATGGGGAAAATGCATTCTTATACTTCATCTCATACATTAATCAATACCTAATAGCAGATCAATTGAATTTTAGGGCGAATCAACGGATCGAGGGAGAGGTTAACAAAGAACAAATCAAGTAGACAAGAACTTTATACAACATAAAAAGATTTAGTAAGTAAACCAAACTATGGAAGATTAGAAGCATATTTGTTTGTTCTTTCACCAAATCCCTGAAAAAATCCACCAAATTTCAACAAAACTCCAACGGATGCAACCAAAAATCTATCTCTCCCCAAGGAAGAATGTTTTTGTCAAACCCACATGGCCAAAGAACAAACAGAATCATGGAAGAATTTCGCACCCAGAAAGGAAAATCCACACAGAAATCCCGCTGTTCTTGAAATGTAGTGTTTCTTTCCAGTAAAAGAGATGAAACTTAAGAGGACAAAAAGGAAATGAAAATAGAAACACAACATTCAGAGTAAACAAAAAGAGGTGTAGGAAGCTACAGTCCGAACCCTCCAATCTACGTTACTCAATGACTCATTCATACTAATTAAGACAAATTAACACAGAAAGCAACCAATAAATTCAATAAAAGAAGAAACCCAGAATCAAAAAAGGTGCTACCAGGCAAAGAATTCATCTCCAATCAACTTCAAAGTGGAAAAAAACGCTTCAAGGGTTTAAAAAAAGAGAAACAACAAAACCCCAGATGATGAACAACAAAATGCAGCTCAAAAACTCCAAGAAAACTTACAGATTACAGGAAAAGTAAGATGAAAAACATGGAACCAAGGCAAACCCAGATCAGAAACAAGGTCTTCCAGCTAGAGGAGAGCAAAAAGAAAGGGGGAAACAAAGAGAAGGAGAAGGAGAAGGAGAAGAGGAAGAATCTAAAGAGAGAGGTTGGTTATGGCATGCTTTTTGTAAAGGGGGAAAAAAAGGAGGAGAAGGGCTAAATGGAAAAGAGGCTGAAGGACCCAAAGACCTGGTCTGTGTGTCACTGGCCTCTCTGTCCTGGGTCTTGGCATGTCCCCTTTTGTCAGCAAGAATGAATAAAAGAATGAAAATTTGCAAATTTGCCCTTCCTTCACATCTCTCGTAGTATTCCAACAGTACCCTACAAACCCCCAAATTTCTGATCATACCCCTCACAACTATTTGTTTTTCTTCAATTCATGAGGATTTGTATTCTTCTTCACATTAAAGATCCAATCTTTTATTTCATACAACTTGCTTTTTGCTGTTATTTGGTTTTTTCGATTCATTCAATTATTTTAATTTCTCATAACCCGTGAGTTTTCTCTTCATCGTAGAAGTTCGATCAATGCTAGAATCAGTTTATCACTTTTTTGTATTTTTTTTACAGTGATTTTGAGTATTTTCTTGGCAATAACAGTAGCTAAATAGTTAGAATATCTTTACCCTAATAGAAACAATAAAGTTAGATTCTTCGTCCATAATTTTAAGAATCTACCCGAGTAATTTTGAAAAAAGTAGATTTCAAAAGTCAATTAATTAATATTTTGAAGAAGAAAATAAAGACTAAAAAAAAAAAAAAAAAACTCATATCAAAAGCAATTTACTTCAAAATATACGTTAAATAAACCTTCAATAATAAAAGCAACCTTTTATATGTGAGTAACCAACAAATAAATTTATTAACTGATATCAGCTATAACAAAAGTCAACTTATTTAAAATAAGCTCGTATTTTAATTATGTCCATAAAAAATTTAAATAAAAAGAAAAATTCGGGATTACCAAATTATAAAAATAATTTTAGTACTATATGTTTATATTTTTTTTTTTCTTAGAAAATACTTTTGAAATTTCCATGCTTCACCATGACACCATCATTGTTTCTTCCCTCTTGTAAAAAAGTGATTACTTGGTGAAAATTATTATTATTATTATTATTTCTTTAAAGAAAATAAAAAGACATTCAAAAAAGAAAAGGCTGCCAGTGAATATATGAAAGCTGCCACCCCACGCGCCTGCCCCACCATCTCCGGTGGGTCCACACCTTAAAATAATACCGGTGGCGCGTGGGATTACGCGAGTGGGTCTATCGTTTGGAACCATTAGGCTGGGCCGTCTGGTAACCGCTTGTGTCCAAATAAATACGTTACATCCGGGATTTACGGTAATACCACATAATTTTTTTTTCTTTTTTTTTATTTATTTTAGTTTTATTTATCACCTAAATTTGATTTAAAATTAAATAAACAATATTTAAATTTTTATCCCGTCCTAAAGGAATTAAGACTTAAAATTTTAATTTAACTAATTTAATACGTAAAAAATTATTGAAGTATTATACTATTTTGAATAATGAGTGTATTAATAAATTATATCGAATTAATTTAAATAAACAAAAATCGATACTTTTGTTTGACAATTTTTTTTTTTAATGATAGGGACTATATTGTTAAAAAAAAATTATAAAATAAAAATTGTAATATTGATGATAAGCTTTTTAATTAGAATGGATAATGAAAGTTTTAGAAGTATTAACAAATTAAAATCAGGATTAAATAATTAATATAGGTTATCCATTATCAAAAGTTTTTATTTTTTATTTTTAAATTTTGTATTTATTTTAGATTAAATTTGGGTAATATATATTTATTGTTGTAATTATTATTATAAATAATTTGCATGTAAATGGATAATTAAAAAAAAAAAAAAAAAGGGAATACGTGGCATGATTATGATGGGGCAAAGGGATCATACGATTGTGATAGAGAAAGGAAGAAGCTATCACTATTAAAGGATTGTTTGGTCAACCTTTTCTTTTGTTTCTGTTGACCGAAATTTCATTTATATTTAATTTCCACTAGGGTTATTTATTTTTATTTCTTTATTATTGATGGTATTCGGGGAGAAATACATTTGTCATACTAATTTATCACGACTCGAAAGTTTCAAATTTGGGACGGTGACCAAAAAGATAAAAGCCAAAGAAAATAAAATAAAAGTATACTATAAAATATGGTAACTTTTGAATCAAATTAAAATAAATAACATTACTGTTAAATACAAAAGTGAGACGACACTGTTGACAAATTAAAAGAAGAAAATAAAACGAAATTAAAAAAATATTTAAAATACAAGATGGACTGACGCCTCGGAACGACCTTCTCTGTAATCGTACATCTCTTAGACACTCCCTCACCTTACCGACTCTACCTACAAACAATTAAAAGAAGAAAATAAAAGTTTAAATGGGATTTGAAGAATAAAAATGTAAAATATTTTTTAAAATAAAATTATAAATTTTGTTTCAAATAGTGTTCCAAATAAGTCCAATAATATTATATTTATTTTCTTTTTGAAAATACGTGAGTGCATTTTGCTAAAGTATTTTCAAATGGTTTTCAAAAGTCTTACCATTTTAATATTAAAAAAAAAAAAAAAAAAACTCTACATTTTATAAATTATCTTTAAACTTTTAATATTCTTAATTTAATTAATTATCCATTAAATCTATACATTTTATTATTGGTTCTTTTTGTATAAAAGTAATACAAAATAATTATTTCCAATATATAAAATCCAAAAAACCCACTAATTAATGTTACTTAAAACATCTTAATCTTTTTATAATAATTAATCATTTAAATTACAAAATTGATTTATTTTGAAATTATAAATAAAACTAAAATTAAAGGCATGGAAATAAAAATAAATATGAAATTGGAAGGAAAAATTGAAAGTCAACAATTGACTTAAAAATAATTTGATATTGACGTCTCATTCCCCTAAAATCCTCCATTTATGTGTTGTCAATTTGAAAAGAACATTAAAAATATATTAAAATAATAAATTAAATTCAGATATATACTTGGATTTGATATATTATTTGAAAGTAAACCCATTTGACTAAAAAGCAATTAAATTTTATGTTATATATATTTTTTTTTTACTCTTTTTTAAGTTTTTAATTTAACATTTTCATTAAAATTTTAAATTCTATGTATAATAAAGTATTTATCTTTTAATTAAGCAATTATTTGTGTGTTACAATAATGTTAGAGAATTAGGAGAGACAAGAACAAAACATTATTGTTCTAAACTTCAATGCACCATACCCCATCAAATAACTATGTTTCTATAAGTGGCAGACCTACATTATGGACTTTGTGTATATATATATATATATGTTATGATTTACAAATGCAAAGAGTGTAGTAAAGCTTACACGCTATGTGTATGTATCGGATAACTAATCATCAATAGTCACTAAAGAATGATTGCTGAAAAAGGTATTTGGTGAATAGATTATACGCTGTGTGTTTCGAAACCACCAAGGTGTTTTGATTTTGATTGATTATTGTATAATAGTTTGCATATCTATCCCCAATGGGACGCGTTACAGATTAATGTTAATACTCGCACTGTTTTTAAAATAAATTTTAGGTAAGGGCAAGATTGGGGCACGAGAGTGACAAAGAAGGTGGAGAAGCTAGTCATGGGGCAACTCCAAAATCTTTATGTCTTCTCTATTTAAGATGTTGCATACGGTTTAATTGTGTGACACTTACTATCGCCCTTGAATAAGTCAACCAACTCAAACTCGAATTGTTGGTTGCGCAAAGGTTCAATTTCGAAACGTCCACCCTTATTCTTAGAAAAAAGTTTTGAAAAATTAGTTTAGAGAAAGTTATTAATGTTTTGACCTAATCGTCAAACGTCAAAACATTTTTAGGATTTGAAAAACTTACTATGATGTTCCTCTGTATGTTCTTGAGTTTCTTTTGGATTTTGAGTAGACCAACTTTTCATGGAGGGTTTCTTACATTAACCTCGACCTCGACCTCTTAACTTTGGCCTTAGCTTGTCACTTCCACTTTTTCTCGATTGGACTTTGTAACTTTGATCTTATTGCTTCATCTTTTCAAGACCTCGTTGTCATATCGTTAGTATCTTGTCGACAATTCTATTGGTCACACTTTTTTTCTCTAGATATTTCTTGTTTGATTCCCTCCCCTTAAATCTTTCAAGGACGGGCTTGATTGCCCAATCATGTTAGAATCCGAACTAGGTATAAGTTTATTGTCTTGAACTTCATGATCTCTCCCTAGCGGATCTTGTTTAGAAGGTCGAAGAGGTGTAACTTCCTACACTCTTCATAGGTGACAATCCTCATATGAACCATCTCCATTTTCACTTCCATTTGTAGACTTTCAAGCATTTTTTTCTTTCCCGTATATGATGCTCACTTTTTTCTATCAAAATTTGGACAGGATAAAATACTTGACCCTCATATGACAACAACAAACCTTTTTATGAATGTGGTGTATCAACAAGTTTCAATGTATAAGTTAGTTCAGAGTTAAGACAAGAAAATCGAGATTAGGCTAGACCAAAATGACTCATAATAGGAGACGCTGGTAGCAAGCCTCATATAAAGTCAACCAAGAAACTTGGATTTCGATGTTTAGCTCGTTTTATAAATTTATAACCTCATTTAGCGTTTAAGATAAGAAACTTTATCGATCGTAATCAGCTATAAAATTTAAGATATGTTAGAGAGGAAACAATGGAAGGTTTGGTTTAAAAGTCATTGATTTGTTTGATTAATGAATAAAGTATGGTTTTGGTTTAAATTAAATGTTAGTGGGGAAGTCTTAGTAGGTGAGAATTGGAACTACTTATTGTCCCTAATCATTAGATTTCTAACATTTGGGGTTCATTTAATTTTTATCCATCATTATGCCCAACAACACCATGCCCCACCAAAGTTCTCAAAAAATATTGGATTAATTCACATAAATATTGATTTAAGAATGATTAAGAATGATGGGTTTTTGAGTAAAAATTAAAATCCAAAAATTATGAACCCTAAATTCCAATTCTATGTTGTACAAATATACATAATCCAAATGACACCTCCTATAGTCTTCAAAGCCATAATGGAAGGTGAAAGAGATTGCATTGTTGGTTGAGATTCCAATCTCTCTCTCCTTTTTGCACCGTCCCTAGGATTAGTTCCTTCAATCACAATCTTATTAAAATCTTTCGGGAAACAGCTCCTCAATGCATTACCGATCTTATTGGTGTCATATACATATTACCTAGATTATTAATATAGTTGAACCGAATAATTGGGTTGACCCTCTCATTTATAGATGACAACCAGAGTGATCCTGTAAGAGTGGTTTAGTAATCTTTTTTTTTTTTTTTTTTTTTTTTTTTTTTTTTTTATCACGGTGTTAAGTAGATTTCTAATATTGAAATTCACTTGTGAACGTTGGTGTCAAAAAAAAAAAAAAGATTTAGATTGGATTGAATTTTAGGAAAACTGAAAAATTCGATTTGATTTTCGGGTTGACATTTTCTTAGTCTTGAAAATAAGGTTACAACTAATTCAGCCCTATATTACTTTCGAAAAGATTAAGAATATTTGTCGTTTGTGACTTGTAAATGTTTGATATTTGAACTTTATGAGATTTTAGTTATTAATGTAACATATACAGTAAAGAAGTAGGGTTAAGAACAACCCGACAAGCTAGCTCAACCCAACTCGAAAGTAGAGGGTTGGTTGGATTGTGAACTCTATTCAAGTTACTCGAGTCCCTAATCCAAAATTTCAGATTTGTGATTTTTTTTTTTAACCTAATACAATCTAGCCCGATAAGAGCGTAATGATGAGAGTAAGACTTAGAATATAGGAATCTTTCAACAAATTTTCTCTCTCTATTTGATGGCCTTGAAAACAAAAATGGAAGATGGAGATGGGTTTTAGTTTATTTTGTTCCCAAAATCATCTCTATCTTTAGGGAAGTGAAATGGCGTCTTTTTAAGCTTGTGGAAAAGACATGGGGAAATAGGGGTTTTCAACGATGTTCAAAGTAGGGAGCAATGGCACATGGTAGGGTCCTCAAAAGCACATAATAAAAAGAAAATCCTTCCTTAGGCCCTATCTCTTTTTCAAACTATCCCATGGAACCTCACCATTTTACCCCCAAACCCTAAATTTTCCCCTTACCCTCCATATGCTATGTGTACTAAAGTTGCTATCGAGAATGTACCTTTTGACGTTTTCTTATTTATGTTTTGTAACAGTCCAAATCTACTGCTAGCTAGCAGACATATTGTCCTTTTTAAAACGCGTCTTAGGGGGCTTCCCCTCAAAGTTCTTAAAATGCATATGCTTGGGATAGGTTTCTAACTCTTTTAAAGAATATTTTGTTCTTCTCCCCAACCGATGTGCGATCTCACAATCCACCTCCCCCCCCCCCCCTTCAGGGCCTAACGTCCTTGCTAGTACTCGTTCCCTTTTAGGGTCCAACGTCTTTGTTGGCACATCGCCTGGTGTCCGACTTTGATACCATTTGCATCACCTACATAGGCCACCAATTGTGAGATCCCACATTGGATGGGGAGGAGAACGAAACATTCTTTATATGAGTGTGGAAATCTCTCTCTAGCAGATGCGTTTAAAAAAACCTTGAAGGAAAGCCTAAAAGGACAATATCTACTAAATCGTGAGCTTAAGACGTTACAAAGTTAGCGTCATATGTTTTAGGGACTCGAGTGAATATTCAAACAACGATTTTAAGCTTGTTTGCTTATGAAACTTCAGTAATATAACTTAAGTTTGTACATGTATAAACGGAGTGTTTTACTACATAGAGATGACCAAAACAACATAGATTATATCTTCTTATACAAACATTAATGATATAATGTAATCTTCAAATTATAACTACAAACATGAATGATTAAGACCTCAACTTTTCTATCAATATGTCGACAATAATATATTATATCAAAATCTAATAAAAAGAGATGTATGACCCAATCGAATCAAAACTAATGAACATTGAAGCGACGTATCACCTGATCGAATCAAAATTAGTGAAATATGGAAGACGAATGTTTTTTTTTCCTAATATTAATGATATCAAAATAAAAAAGGAGGAAGCACACAATGTGATGTATATTCCAAAGTTTGCCAAAAAGTACACCAAACATATTGCATGCATATTGTTGCTTAGAATGTGACATTTTTGGTGCCAAACTTTGAAAGAGACACACCAAACATGTAGCTTGTTTTTCAAGGGAAAATCCCTTTCATTTCTTTAATTTGTTGGGTGTCAATGTTGGAGTTATTAAATTTGCAATTATGTTAATGAATTATTACTCGTGGTCCGAAAATAATAATTTAGTATCTAAACTTTAGTTTATAACAATTTAATCTTTTCTTTCAATAATTTTAGGTGCATTCAGATCTATAAACTAATTAGAGACCAAATGTGTTTTAAATTATAAAATCGAACATCGACACTTAATTTTGATGGAGTTTTACATGGTAAGAAATGAACTGGTATTAAAGCATAATGTGACACCCGAGTAAATGAGGGGTAGATGGAAGACTTAAAAGAATTAAAAATTATTACTTATACCAACCCAGTGTACTTTTCTTTTTGGTGGTTCAATCATGAGAAGTCTAAAGTTTAGGGCATACTTCGACAAATTCTACGTTGGTTGGGTGAGCTCTTAATAATTTTTTTAGGAAGCATGTGAGTGAGAACAAAGTATGTTGCAATGATCTATGTTGATTTATGAAGATAGTCATCACTATTGGAAGCGAGAAGAAGGTAACTTGACCATATTACAGGAGATGCACGAGAATGTCGAGTCTATTAAGTGTCGAATCCAAATTTCAAATCCTAGAAATAGACGGAGCATTACATATAATGCTTAAATTGTTTTATACTAAAATTTAGAAGCTAAACGGTTAAAAAAAAGTTGAAGGACTAAATTGTCATTTTCATAAAAATTCGAGTAGGGTTTTTTTTATGGCTAAGTCTTTTTATTTCAGTTAAAGAAAGTTAACTCATGTTATAAGAAATCTTGTGGCCGCCGCTCATCTCCGCCCTTAGTCGGAACTGATTTCATCACCGGCCGCCTATGATTCAAGAAATCTTGTGCCCTCCGCCACTCGCCAAAGCTCGTCGGAGTTAAAAGAGTAGCTGCCAGATCTCTACTCCAATTGCGCTCAACCACCGCCTCTGTCTTCGATTTGGGCCACCACGCCGTCGGAAAGGTCTACCACAAGGGCACGGTACTGGTAAAGAAAGTGACCGGTTCTGTCAGATCGATTTGACCGGTTCACATGGACAGTGTTTTATTGTCTTCGGTACCAACTTATTATTCTCTAATTACTATATCCCAATTATGTGCCCATGATTATGATAATACTATTACACTAACCTAATGTCAAGTTAGGAGTATTTTGAGATTCTACATCGGTTGGAGAGAGGTGTGGAACATTCTCTCTAATAGACGCGTTCTAAAACTGTGAGACTGACGACAATACGTAACGTGCCAAAGCGAACAATATCTGTACGCTGGCTCCCTCATAGACGCATTTTAAAAACCTCAAAGGAAGTTCACAAAAGAAAGTTCAAAGATAACAATATGTGCTAGAAGTGAGCTTGAGCTGTTTCAATACATGTGAAAACTCTTATAAATATTTTAAATATAAATCAACGAGAATAATTTTAGATATTTTGACGGATCTGAAATTTCGTTTATTATATTGTGTTTGTAACAGCTCAAGCTCGCCGTTAGCAATATTATCTGTTTTAATCCGTTATATATCGTCGTCGGCCTCATAGTTTTAAAACTAGTCAGTTAAAGAAATGTTTTCGACAATGTATGTAAGATTTCACAATTCACCCGCTTAGAGGTTAGGAATCCTTAAAAAAAAAAAAACATTGTTTAGAACACATAAATTTAATTGACCCCGTGGAATTTCTCTATCATGGAACGATAAATTTAAATACTTAATATCCCTAATTTTTCCTATTAATATATTTCATTTTTGGTTTTGGTTACTAATATTAAATAATAAAACCAGTTTTTGTCTTTAATGAGAATAAGCATTACGTAGGACTCGATAAATATTGCTTCAAACCTTTGAAATACAGATAATATGACTAAGTTATTAAGTATTAGATTGGCAACCATGCTTAGCTCTTGTTTAAATTTTTTTAATACTTTAATTATTTAAAATTATATTATCAATCGGATATGCACACATACTAAAGGAATGAATAATAATTCAGTAGTAATAGACAAAAATCAATGATCAAAATAAGGTAAAAAAGGAAGGAAATTAAGTTGCCAAATAAAAGAGAGAGAAGGGAAACTTGGGATGAAGTCCAAGTTCCCGGGTCCATATATGGAATACACCAGACGTACCTCTTGTCCATCTAATCCTGATCTAGCTCAATCGAGTTCTCTTTTGATCTAATTAGAAAAGGAGTTAGCAAAAAACGTGTAAGAGGATCATATAAATACTTTTCTTTAAACTTGAAGAAGGTAATTTTTTTCGTGATTACTAAAATTCTTCCTAGCTAATAAGCATCCGAACCTGTAAAAAGCACTACACTAGTCAGATGTGTAAGTCATATTCATTCCCTTTCAAACAAATCTTAAGGTTGCTCTCACGTGAAAGTCAGATGTGTTACACTTTTCGAGTTTTGTCAACAATAGTTTGACGCCATTTGTGGAGAAGAAAACGCTTACTAGAAATATCAACATGTCATATTTGGATTAAGATGGGAATGATTTAGATGAGGATCATCACTTACGAAGAATGTTGGATGGTACACTGTCATGACATCCTACTCAACCAAGCTAACTAGAGGAAAAGATAGAGGCGCTAAAAAAACAGAAGTAACTTGAATCTTATTTTTTATTGGGATGATTCTTTATGGTTTTTAAAGTTCGTTTTTTTTTTTTTTTTTAAGTGGACGTAGGACTAACTTTAGTAGATTAGACTACATAAGGTCTCCCGTATAGGTGAAATAGGGCGTAATAGGTAGACTTTATGGTAGGGTTGGACCCATGGAAAAGAGGGTTTTAAAAGTTAGCCCATCCCAAGTTGTATTACAATAATATGGGAAGGGACCCAAGATTTACAAGACTAGTGACCAATTAATAGCCTTCTCCTTTACCCTCTGGCTGCCTGATTTTGTTAGGTTCTTGCTGACTTTTGGGTTCAAAATTAATGCTAATAATAAAGGGCAAATATTTGAAAAAGCTGTTTTTTAATTAATTAATTAATTAATATAGTGGTTGGAATCAGTAACCTAAACTATATTTGACAACAACCATTTATTTTGCTTTTAAACTTGCCTTTCAAATAATTTATGAAACCAATATCAAAACGTTTGTACTAATTTACACACAAAAAAAAAAAAAAAAAAAAAAAAAAATTCAATAATTATATATATATATATATATATATCTCGTCAATTTTAGATAAATATTATTAATATTTTATTTTAAAAATACTCTTGATATTTGAAAAGTGTTATTCTACAGTTCAAGTCTACTGCCAGCAGATATTGTCCTCTTTGGGCTTTCTTTTTCGGGCTTTCCCTCAAGGTTTCAAAAACACGTCTGCTAGGGAGAGGTTTCCACACCCTTATGAACGATGTTTTGTTCTCCTCCCTAACCGATGTGGGATCTCACAATCCATCCCCTTTAGGGCCCAACGTCCTCATTGGCACATCGTTCCTTTCTCCAATCAATGTGGGACCCTCAAATTCATCACCCGTTGGGACCAGCGTCCTTGTTTGGCCCATTGCCCTTGCCGGCACACCGCCTCGTGTCTACCCCTCTTGTTGTACTAGGCGTTTGGCTTTCATTATTGATATTATTTTTGGGGTGGTGTCTATGCAAGTTTCTTTAAATTTAAAGGTAAATCCGATTGGTGGAGTGAATACTACTTCTTTCTTATTGCAGTTTATGCTGACAAAATTTTCGGCTAGCCAGTCCATTCCTAATATGACATCGAAATCCATCATATCTACTACTTTCAAGTTTACTTGGATGGTTCGTCCAGCTATTACTACTTGTCCGTCCTTTACTCTATTTTTAATAACTTGTGAGATCTCACATAAATGGAGAAGGAGAACGAAACACCGTTTATAAGGGTGTGAAAACCTCTCCCTAGCAGACGCGTTTTAAAAACCTTGAGGGAAAACCCAAAAAGGGAAAACCGAAAGAGGACAATATCTGGTAGCAGCGAATGACTTGGGCAGTTACATCCTTACAATTAATATCACGTTTAAAAAAATATCCCTGAAGTATAAAAAACTCGGTCGATATATTCATGGTTTAAAATTTTTTATTGTAATAAAACTAATTTTCAAATATTAGTATTTTCTAAAATGGAATTTTTAATATTGCATGCTTTTGAAAAAAACTAGTAATCACTATTTGAGTTGGATGCATGATAGTGAATGCCTAGATTTTAATTAACTATAGTGATAGCAATAATTAGTTAACCTAAATGTTGATTAAATATAGTAAAAGGAACCAACGGTATTTATTTTATATGATAATAGCTAATTAATTTGTATGGTTAATGATTGACCTATAAAAATTAATATCAACATCGTTAAATTTGATTAGGGAATTTAAACCTACCCTCTAACATAAAACACATAGTTGATAGTACATAAAATAAATGCATTAACTACATTAGCTCAATAAGATATGATTTGTCACATGCCTCATATGTCATTATAACATTCTAAAACATATATTTAGTGAATAAAAAAATATTTTTATTTTGGATCAAAATTTGAGGTAGATGCATAAGGTATGGTAGAAAATAAGAAGGAAAGAAATTTATATAAATTTTTTTTTTTGAAAAATAGGCCTGAAAATGTGAAAACTGGAAATATAGCCTCGATGGTTTAGAAAATTTACAAATCCAACACACCAAAAGGACACCTCTCCAATTTGGCCACTTCGAGGCTCGAGGAGGCCAGATCGTTACCCCTCGCCAATAGGAGCCTGACATGGGGTAGAAGTGATTGATTAGTTGATTGAAATCGGTTGGGTGTCACAATCCTACTCTTGTGGTAGTGGGATTACGATTGTGCGACACTTGTTCTAAACCAACAAACAAGTCAGCCGTGAGAAATTCGGACGTTGCAGGCAATGTCGATGTATGTTCATGTCTCGAGTCACGTTTGTAAGAAATGTTTTAGAAAATATGAGCGATGAAGTACACTTAAAACGATTTGAAAGAATTGAGGAAAACAAGGTTATATGACTATAAGCAATTAAAGGAACGCCATAGATTAAATAGCATATGACTAAGGGTAGGAAGAATTGGCAACTAATCATAGCTCCTATAATACATTTTGGGGCATTTTAGCCTTAACGGGTGTAGACATGCTTTTTGTGAACGGTCATATACCCCATATTGACACAACATGAAATATTAAAGACTTATTTTAGATGAAAGCATGTAAAACGAGTTTGGAACGAACATCTGGCCATGGACAACACGTCCTAGACAAGCATGATTGGGACATCTGACATGCAGCCATAGACAACACGCCTTGGATAAGCATGACCGTGACATTCTCTCCCCCACTCAATTGGTTGACGTCTCTGTCAACCGACTCTTCACAAACTCAGTGATGTAGGTTGATACTGACTTTAGGTCTCTTGATGCGTTTCTAGCCAGCATTGAGGAGTCTCCTCCAATCTTCAAGGAACTGTTGAAAACCACATCTTGGTTTGTTGACTTTTGGCGTCTTCTTTGTCAGTGTTGCCTCTCTATGCTTGATGTCTTCTTGGTCGATAGAGTAATGATTCATGTTACTAACGTGGATAACAGGGCTAGTCCACATCCATTAGAGCAATTGGATCCTATATGATGTTTTCTCGATTTTGTGGATAACTCTGACTGGTCCATAGCATTTTCACACCAGTCTTTAACTCTTGTTACTTTGATCTCGGAGTTAACCTGACCTCAACTTGATCAGAACTCTCTCTCCATCTTGAAACTGTTGTGGTCGACGCTTCTAAATGGCTCTTCTCTTTATTCATCTGGATGGTACTTATGCGTGAGCATGTGTTGTTTTAGAGGTTTGTCTCTATGTTCCTTCTTCAGTGGAGGTTTTGGCTTGGTGTTTCTCCCCAACCCTTGGGTGACCGCTAACAGCAGGCTTTGTGGGTCTAATGGACCCGACTGTTAGCAAGTCATTTAGCTGCTTGTAGAATTCAGCTAGCTCGAGTTGAGTCGTACGACATCATTTGTGGCAAGCAATCTCGCCCCTGATTTAACATCAATCTCATTATTTATCTGCCCAAGTGGAGATAAATACTTTGTCCGACTTCCTTATCTCACATCATGATGTTTTCTGAATTGACCGTCAGACTTGTGTTGGGGTTGGCTTGCTTGAGATTCCTCTTCAAATACAATGGTAACGAGCTTAAGTTTCATCATGGCTTAGGTTCTTTCTCAATTATAGTGCGACATCATTTTTATCCCTCCTAGTCGACGAGTATTTGTTTTGATAATCGTCGGGTTGGAACCCGTTATTACTAAGCTCTTTGCTAAGGGCATGAAAATTACTTTGTGTTCTAGTAGGAAATCCATCCCTAACACGATGACAAAGTCGTCCATCTTGACTATCACAAAGTTGGTTCGTCCAGTCCAAGTACCCAGCTTGATGAGAGATCTCTTCGCAACTCCTAAGATATGAAAGCTACTAAATTTACGGCCTTCATCTTTCTTGCGTTTCGATGCTAAAAGATATTTAAGCGTTTTGCTTTGGTCTCCGTCATGAATTTGTGTGTGGCTCCATAGTTGATAATAGTGTTTCTGACCACTCTATGATTAACCTAGGCCTCGACATACATAAGACCGAGTTCATTGGCTCTTCTATCTCTTCTCGAGAGCAGACAAGAAATTTAGTCATCCCTGCGAAGGTGTCCAACATTTTCAACTAATGGTATTTTGTTTCTATCGTCTCATATTCAACTTCTAAATCGTGCAGAGTTTTGCTTGGAAGGCGTATAGTGCCACCTTCTGTGAGCATTTGAATACTTAATGAGCCCCCTTGCATATGAAGCAAGACGGGGTGTCTTCACTTTGACTTTGACTGTTCTGGTTGTGAGGTCGCCACCATGGATTTCTCCCTCTCTATTGAGAGGATTCGTATTCCTCCTCTCTACCATCGAGTTGGTCACTTCCCACACCTCTGAAGTTGGGTCGGTAATTCTCTTTTTCACCACTTGCGGAGGCGTGATTCTGCTCTCTCTTGGGGTTCATGGATACTAAGATCAAATAATCATTCAACAGTAGACCAAGCTGTAGAAAGGTTTTGAATTCTTTGTTCATAGAGCTTTATTTTCACCCACGACTTCAACCCCTCAATAAAACTACAGACCTTACGTGTCTTAGACATATCACGAATATCTAACATAAGTCCAGAAAACTGCTTAACGTAGTCTCTGATATTGCCCGTATGACTCAACTCTCTTAACTTTCTTCTTACCGTTATCTCGACATTCTCTAGGAAGAATTAAAAAAAAAAAAAAAAAAAAACACCTTTAAANTTTTTTAAAAAATTCAAAACATACCTTTTTTTTTTTTTTTTAGGTTTATATAAAATACTTATCAACTTTTAACAATAACAATAAAAAGTTTGGAGATAATTTACCGTCAATAATCCATTTCAATCCATACATGGTAAGAGCTTTGTGTACTTTTATTATAATGGGGAGAGTGTTATACTTTTAAATTTTCATTGTACCCGTGGAAAAAGTATTTTTAAATTAAAAAAAAAAAAGTTGTACTCATAAACTTTTTAAGATGGATATTTTTTTAAGAAATTTTTTGAAAGTTTAGAAATATTAGTAAGAAATTTAGAGGTATTTTTAAAACTTTTTATTTAATAATAACAGCAATGTTTTATCATGAGAACCATTAAACTGCTAGGAAGAAAAGGTGGTTACGTTTTTAGTATACTTTTAGTTTTGTACCAACACTACAAAATAAACAAGAAGCTATCTTTTTTAACTATTTGAAGGTAAGATTCTTAGAAGTATGCATTATTTAAACACTAAAACAAGTAATACAATTCACAGATTGAAGAAGAAAATAAAGTGAAAAAGATTCCAAAAGCTTTCCAAATTGACAAAGTGGGCAATGTGTGGTTTAAAAAGTAGCCACAAATTATGACTTCTCCCAAACTAAACATGTTCGTTTAAAGTCTATAACGTTAGGCTAGATGCCTTGTTTTCGAGGCTCTTTTTTCGAGAAAATATCAGTATTATTATCTTGTTTTGAATGCCCTTTGATTTATTATTTTATTTATCGGACCTCCTCGTATAAATAGTTTAATATCAATATAATAATTTTTTTCTAAATAAATAAATGATTTTAAGGTTTTTTTTTTTTAAGATCAACTAATCTAAACATTACTAAACTTCCATAGGTTATTATTATTTTTTTAATATCAACTTAGTGACTAAAATTGTAATGTTCTCAATGGAAATAATGAAAAGAAGTAAAAGAATATAATTTTTTGGGCTTACATCACCTGAGTATCTAAAGCCCATCTTCAAATTGTTAAAATAGTTATTAATTAAATAAAATAAGATAACTATATTCAACTCTTTATACCCAATAATTTCATTTATGTAAGGATTAAAAAAATAAAATAAAATTTGCTCGGTTGCCAGAAAACGTGCGAGCGTGAAATTCTCGCACCCGCAATCCACGTTCTCTCCCGGACGCTAAGGATATACCAAATGAAATCACACTCGGGTCAGCCCTCACAGTACACACCTGCAAGAGAGGAATCATGAGTAATAGAGAGAGATTGAACGGTCGTCGTAGTTTTCCGACGAATGCAAACCGGTGAAGACAAATCGAACCTCACCTCTCGTTTTAAGACACCCAACGAATCACGAATAATTCTCAAACATTCCCTACGCACAACTACTCGTCATAAGCTCACATGCAAGAAAAGGAAAGGTGAAATATAGAAAGAAAACGACGGATTACTAACGGTTTGCCCCGTCGGACATAAACGCTAGTGAGAGGAAAACTCCTTTCCTTCAAGTGTATAAAGGTAGTGTAACGCCATGGAAGAGAGGACTAACGAGCCATAGAACACCTTGATGCACACGAGCGATTACCACCAAAATGGTGTCGTAGCTTTGCCGGCCAAGAGGATGAACTGATTTCTGGTACAACTCTATGTGCTCAGGTTTCGGGATACGTTAGAAAACTTAAACGTTATGATGTGGTATATGTGTGACATCAATGATATGATATGATTGACATACAAAATAACGAACTAGCATGAAATACAACCTTCATTTATGCACGAAAGATATGAGAAATGATATGATGATATGTACAAAACACTAGTGGGGTTGTATTTAATATAATGAAAATGGAATAATGTTGGGACCTCATGCATTGAGGGATACCTCTTATCCTTCACGATAGTTAGGACGCATACGTTACAAGACAGAAAATTGTATGTGTTTGCATTTAACCCCAATCCGAATAGACATGGCTGACTACAAGAGAATTTTTGAAAATCTAATTCGAGCCTATGGGCAATATCATCCCTTCAAACTAGTCCCAGTCTGGTACTCAAAGGAGTAGTTTTCTTGAGGACCACCAAAGCTAAAGAGGTCAGGAACAAGGGTAATCAAATGAAGTTTTTATCGAGTTTGTTTTTTTATAAATTTGGGGGAAACTCCAGATTCTTCATCCACGATCCATAAAACTTCAATCAAAGGACACCATTAGCTACATGGCAAGAAGAGGGGAAGGTTTCGTGAAGAAATTATGAGTTAAAGAGACGTGTATCGTTCTTCTTAATAAGAGATGATTATGTGTGAAAATGGGTAAGAGATCCGAGAAATTTAAACTCAAAATTAGCAGCCCATACATGAATTCATCATTTCAAAACTATTTCTTAAGCTTAAGGGAAAAAGGGTAAAGAGATTTCATAGAGGAATCAAGATCTAAAAATGTCCAATGTCCCAACCAATAAGAAATTTTTATATTTTTCTTTGACAAATAATGTATTTTTTTTATGAACTTTTGAGGCTTATAACTTTGGCTATAGTCCAGAAAAAGGTAAATTTTTAGTTCTTAGTTCTTTCTTGCAACATGATCCTTAAGTTTCATAAAGGAATCGAGGGGAGAAACACTCTATATGGAGCTGAGAAGGGCGAGTTTCGGAAGTATTGAGTCTGATAGTCAAGTATTCTTCCCCTGTTTTAGAATGGTATGGGTGATAATTTTGGTAAATCTCTAAACCCTTTAGTTGCAACTAGAATTTTATAAAAGTGCTTAACTCTAAAGAGTTTTGCCGTTGGCATGCCTAGGGACACTTAGGCCAACCAGGGACATTTAATGACTCCGATTTAGGCCAACCAAGTAAGTGGTCTTACTATTGACACGCCTTTAGACTTGGTTGGATGACTTGAGTGATGCATGAATGATAAGTATGACCCAATTATGTGTCATTTTGTAATGTTATGATATATTATTCTTGCCATGATTATGTGATGATATGAGTACTATGTGATGCATGTACTTCTGGCATGTTATGTCATGTATGTAAATATACCATGTTCATATAATGCCTATGAGGCATCTTGGAGCTATGTATGTTAATATTGAAAGTGATGTCATGTATACGTATACATGTCTCATAGGAGAGTTATGCTACAAAAAGAATGCAACTACTTTGGCGACTACTTTGTATATCATAACCATGTACAATGTTTTTGAATTATGGGATCTCATACATGTTATCTGTCACAAGCATGAGATACTTCCCCAAGATATTTTGTATAGACGTATACACTACGATGTGCTCTTCTTCAGTTTGAGCATGCGCTAGTCCATAGTCAAGCCTAGGAAGTATGTGAGCTCACATAGTGGGTTCAACACGTGCATGAACTGCATGTAGAGAAGTACTATACATTCAACCCTAACCCTAAAAGAAAGTAGAGTCTAAGGAACAAGTACAAAAAGATAAGTTCCACCGTAAACCATAATTGCATATGATTACATCCCCAGCGAGGTTACTTCAGATTTCACTAATTAAATTTGATCCACGTCGTTAAGAGACTTTTCTAGAGTTGAACTCTCTATCGTTTACTCTCGGGGTTTATACTCTCCCTCGAGTGCAAACCTGGCATTGAGAGCAGTATTGGTTCTACAAGAACTACCTACTCAACTATTCTTTCTGTAATCAACTACCACTCAATCTCAAAACAAAACAAAACAAAAAACTAACCGATCAAACCAACTACTCAGTCAATTCGGTGGCATTGATTGAATCCTTGATTCAGTGTTAATGTATTCGATCCATTAGACCAAATTTCAATCTGCCCATATGCCGTATTTTAAAATAACCATATTCATCCTAGCACGATAATTTGACATTGATGTAAGGGTAGAGATAGCCTAATAATCACAATTTATTAGGACACGCCAAAAATACCCATCTGGCTCCAGTAAAAAGTTCATGATTTTGTCCAATAACACGAAATGGATGTCGGTTTGAAGTCTCACTTGAATACAGACAACATAAACTAGCTCTCTATACCCAGAACATGTAGCTACTAAAGACTTAGAAAAACAATCCAACTTTCACATGATCAATCATTCGTGAAGTGTTCCTAGCAGATCTTCATCACGGTATAGATAGAACCTGTAATGTTAGATAACCCAATTATTCATCAAGAACTAAATATAGAAAAGAAACGAGGGAAAAAGTTTAGTGAGCGAAATTGAAATAGTGAACAAGTAGAAAGAGAAGAGGCTAAGATGAAAACTCTGACCGTAACCAACCATATGACATATGTCTAATGCAAGAATAAGAATGATATTCGCATGAACTAGCAACTTCATTTTGTTACAAGAAAACAACGAAGCAGGCAAGTATAACAACCACAAGCCAGATTCAGAACAACCCAAACCATAAACACAACAAATAGAGAGAGAAATGGAGTTTTAGGTACGACCCAATAGAAAACTCTAACGAAATAAATTCTAAATATATGTCGAGTGTTTATTCAATTTAATCCCAATTGTAAAAAAGTTTCAAACTAGTCTTTCAGGTACTAATAATTATCAATTATAAACTTCTAGTAAATGAATATAAAATGTGACTGACGGTATTGACATGATACTCAGTGAGTTGGCAAAGACTCGAGTAGGAATTAAATCAGTCAGAAGAGAAAAGGCCATTCTTTTCCAACTTTTTAGACTTTTGGAGAAGGAATTAAGACTCCTATAAGAAGGCTTAGTTTCTCTCATAAATTTCTGTCAGGCCCGTAAGTATTATGTCATATAAGCTTATTTAACAACATATCACATCCACTATCAAATTGAAAAATGTTAAAATGTTGAAGGATTAAAGAGAAACTCTCTTTAAACCAAAAATTAGGACTAAAAGTCTAAAATTCTGACCTAAATAAGATCACACAGCAATCATGTCAACCTTTTAAAGGGCCCAAACTGATTTTATTCTACATCCCCAAGTAATATTAGTTGCTGAGCTTGCCTCTTCCTTCTCAATAGCAGCAGCATCGTGTTTTTGTTCGACTTAAAATTAGAATTTAGAACATAGAAGAATGCATTATTATGTGTTTAGCTCTGTCTATACCACAGTTCATCGACACGATGTTTAGAGTTCCTACAATAATGCAATTCCCATACCTGACTAGCCTATCTGAAAACAAATGTATAACCCAAATGCTGATGAGAACCATCAAAAACTAAGTTTCATGACCGAACACCACCGACCTTAGTAATGTTAGAAACAGCCAATTATGCAGTACCAATAAATAGACAGGAGGCGTCACCACCATTACCAAAGACATTTCTTCTTAACAAATCAACGACAAACATGAATTGACCAAAGCATGGTAAAGTGATGAACATAAACTCATAACATTACAACTCCCTAACCCCTGTTAAAAAAATTCAAAAACATAATATTGAAATATTCAACTTTAAGTTCAGCAGCATGCAAGTTCAAGCACAACATAAGTTAAAATAAAAACTTAAGATAACGATCATAGTAACTATTAAAGCATAAGAAAGAATGGCTCAACTACCACTTGAGGGCATTTAAAGTTTCAGGGTTAAATTTAGGACCAAATTCTAGAGCAAACAACAAACCGGAAATTCTCATAAATGAAAAAAGCAATATAATAGAACGAGTATACATACTGCTTTTCTCCAAGCTTGACTTCAGTTCCTCCATATTCTGGTAGAAGGACGGTTTCACCTTCCTTTACAACAACAGGGATAATGTTTCCATCTCTGTCACGAGTCCCAGGACCAACAGAGATAACTTTTCCAGAGTTGAGCTAGATTAAGAACAAAAATCAGTTCAGACAGAACTCAATAAATGAGCCACAAATTTTATGTTGCATGGCTGAACGATATAACAACTTTACACATGCTGGTTTATATACAGAAGTTTTTCCGACTCGTCCTTGAATACAAGGACTGTAAGATTTGATTAAATCAACATAAGCTAAAATCCACGCAATGATTGCCATTAACAAAACAACCATATGATTTTGAATCTCAAAAAGCTTGATGGAAGGATGTATCCTAAACTCTTCGGCAAAGCTCATCCAACAACAACAAAACTGAAATAGATTTCAGTGTTAAGCATTTCGGTCTTCACGGATATTCCCGATTTGAAAAGAAGAGAAAGGATATTATAAATCATATCATTGAACAGACTAACATTGAAATCCGGAGGAAATGAAAATTGTATATCCAACACTTGCAGGACTTCTTTAAATAGGCAATAACAATGTCTAATATTGAAATTAGTTAGATAATCACCAAATGAGATCACAAATCGAACTATAAGGGAACTTAGAACGAGAACAAACAAAAAAGTAACAGCAAATAGAACTAAACGAAAAATTATTATAAAAACACCCATCAACGAAAATGACTCTAGAAAGAATCCGTTGTCGCAACTTACCAGAGGCTCGGTAAAAAACAACGAAATCAAAAGCAAAATTTCAAGCGCGATTCGAATCTCCCACAGAAAACGACCCAGGAAACAAAAATTTCAGAGGAATTGAAATTGGGGAAAGATGTAAGGAAGATTCACCTTGCTGGACTTCTCAGGAAGCAAAATGCCGGAATTGGTTTTGGCAGGGGGAACAATCTTCTCGATCAGAACGCGATTGAGCAATGGAACTAATCGCTTCGCCATCTGAGGCAATCGGAGAAACTGAAACTCAGCCTAAACCCTAAGACCAACGTGGACGAGGATTCTGCAAATTGCGCAAAGTTTTCTGCTATGGGCTAGGGTTTAAGGAGGGGTTTGGAAGCCTTCAGTGCTAAATTACGTAAATAGACATTAGCCTATCCTTATTTTTATATTCGTCGAGGGTATTTTCGTCAATTAGCCGATCTCCCGTATGTTCTAGAAGGTACTCAATCTTCTTCTTCAAGTTATTTTTTTAGTCACAAATTCTTCTCAATTCTTCTAATTTACAAATTGTAAAATAAATTAAAATAAAATAATCATTGAATTTAGGTTAATTTATAAAAATATAAAACTTAATTCAAACAAATGTTTTAGTTTACGTCATATCATGACACTTCTTTAATACCACTATTAAAATTTGAAAAAAAATTTAGACCGTGAATGATACGAGCAACTTGAATAATAATTTAAGTTACAATCCACGAGAAGGTATGAAATCAATCCCTAGCTCTTCCTTGTAACACTATTTTGACCGACCATGTCAAACTAAAACATGATCGTCCCTTTATTTTTCTCAATTTAACCTTTTTTCAGACCGTTTTTCATGAAAGACTTTATGGTTGTTGTAGAAACTATACCCTCTAAGAAATTTATCAAAGAAAATTTGAAATGAATTGGATATCAAAAGCTTGAGAACAGAGGTCCCGAATGTCGATGACGAGATTAGTAGCCATTTTGGACTTTTCTTAAAAAATACTCGTAAGAATCACTTGGATTTCTGTATGAACCTTTACATAAGTATGTATTAAGGGAATATCAAAGAAAAACATCAAGAACCATGAGTTAAGACCCTGAACCGATCAATTTGCTCAAGGTTTAAGTAATATTAAAATGACCCACCTACTAAATGAACTCCATTGCCCATGACATTTTAATGATAAGCATATTATGTCATTTTAAAATTGTATATAAAATTTGGTTGTCGCTAGGCAAGGTTAGGTAGTTAAACCAAGTAACAGTGAAAAATGACCATAACGGCCTAAGAAGGCGCATAATGAAGGCGCACTTGGGTTCATGTCCTTTTTTTCTTTTTCTATCGAGCACCTGGGTTCAATGCCCAAAGAAGCCGCACAACTCTTTTTGCAACATTTCCTAATTTCTTTCAATTTTTATATGTTTTAGGACGTACCTCAATTCAACTCAGTTCCTTCATTAAAGTTGACAAAACTGAAAGAGTGTCAATCTAAAATCCAATAAATTTCATTCAATTTCATCTATTATGAAAAAAAAAAAAAGATAATGTAGACGTTTTTTGAATTCGTATCAGTGTCGGACATCAAATGAAAAATGATCTTCCAAGCGTTTTCTCTCTTAGCTTTCATCACAAGATTTATTCAAATGATATCCCAACATAGAATGAACAATTTTTAGAGGCATTCCATTACCTTTATAAACACTCAAATCTAAGCAAAATTACACCTTCAGTTCTCCCTCGATTCTTTATCGATTTAGGTGATTCAAAAGCCGAGATCAATAGAAAATAGAGTTCTGAGCAACTTCTATCAAGGATGCTCGGCCAAAAACATCTCAAACGTATGAGATCTGAGGGTTAAAATTGACTTTTTACCGTTTTATCCAAGAAACTATGCATCTCTCTCTTCTTTACTTTTTTTTTTTTTCTTCTTCTTTCCATTCTTTGTTCCCTCTAATATTCCAAAACAAAATGATAACTCATCAATTACCTAATTGGATTATATATGAAAAAGGACCAAAATATCCCTCATGATTTGACCAAAATAAGTCAAACTTAAAAATTAAAAGAAAAAGTAAGAAAACATATCTTTCAATCAAGTGTTTATTTCCTATTATTAATTAGCTTATCATTAACTTTTCTTAAAAAATAAAAAAATAAAAATAAAAAAATAAAATAAAATAAAGGTTGGTAACTTTTTGCTTCGGTTTATTTATTTATTTATTTTTCTTTTCCCCTTTTACCCCTCTTTTCATCACCGTCCACGAAAGTATTTAGAGTCCTTTTGAATCATTCGCCTATTGAAAAAAAATAAAATTTTCTCTCTTTAAAGGTTAAAAGCCGTTATAAGAGTCATTCGCCTACTCTAATACCATGTTAAGAATGATATAAGAGTTTCTCATTCTTAACATGATATCAGAATAGGAGAAGAGGAAGAACAGAAGAAAAGTGATAGAGATCGAAACAGAGGATGATGAATGAATTGGGTTCACCTTCTATAAGTCATCTCAATTTCACTTATGTTTCTCGTTTTTAATATGGTATTAGAGCTTCTCATTCTTAACATGGAATCAGACCATCATTCTTAACATGATTCAGAGCTTCTCATTCTTAACATAGTATCGTAGCGTTCAAAAATGAAAAGTTCATTCTTAACATAGTATCGTAGCGTTCAAAAATGAAAAGCTCATTCTTAACATAGTATCGTAGCGTTCAAAAATGAAAAAGGGCGCTGAAATCGGAAAGGAAGGAAGTTTCCAAGGCCACCAAATAAGCCATATTGTTTTTGAAAACAAAGAGAAAAGGCACCAAATCCTATGCAATTTGGACACACTCTTCCATCGATTCTTGAGTTCTTGAGAGAAAGAGAGAGAGAGAGAGAGAAAAAGATGCAAACTTTGAAGTGAAAATAGAAAACCCATTAACCCATTAACCCAAAGGCAGCGACTTGCAAAAAAAAGAGAGAGAAAAACATGAGATTGAAGAACATTACAGAGCTTCTTACCTTGTTTTTTCTTCTTCTTCTTTTTCTTTTTCTACTTCCCTTCAGTTTTCAAACAGAGATACCTACCTCTACCGTCGCCGCCGCCGCCGCCGCCACCGCCATCGTCCGCCCCAAACGCCACCACTCTCCGAAATCCCATGACGGTGGCGCCGCCGTGTTTGAAGCTCAGAAGAGACGAGTCTACACTGGTCCAAATCCACTTCACAACAGATAAGTAATTCAAGAAGAGAGGATATGAAAAAAATCTTCTTTTTTCTTCATATATTATTATTATTATTATTATTATTATTATTATTATTATTATTATTAGTATGTTGAAGCTATAATTTTCGAGATATATGTAAATGAGATGTAATTAACATGATTGAAATCAATGAATATTTTGGTTTTGATTAATAATGTATGTTAATTCTTCTCTGACTAGGGTTTTTTCTTTTCCCATAAACTTTCCTCAAAATTTTAATTCTCGGTTTTTTTATTTTCTATATCTAATTATTTTCTTCCAAAATTTGAGCACTCTTTACGAAGATGGAGTCTCGAGATTCCCTCGTTGAAATCTTAGACATGTACAAATTCGTGTTCTAAATCTAAATCGTGAAATGAAAATGCTCGTGATACCTCCAAATATCCCATTTTACTAGAAACTTGAATGGACAACGCTTAAACTTGATTTTATCCCTTTTCTTATTGGTATGATATTTGTTTATGAAAGTCTTCGTTTTCGTGTCTAAGTATGATTTTGATGTGGATTTTCTTTTTATTAATTCTCTCATATATGTTTTTCTTTTTTTTGGGTGTTTATATATATATATATATATATATATATATATATATAAA